>NC_089494.1:95699268-95816768 GCF_036850765.1 Saccopteryx bilineata
ATAAGGAGGACCAGATGGAGTGGACATAGCTTTTAATTACTTACATACAGGGGCAACACTGCTGGTGGCTGTTTAGTGAAAGTCCCACACCATGCTGGGTGGGGTTGCAGTTTAAATAACTAAGCCCTGGGTGGTTACTCAAGTGAAATGTTTTGTCTATACCTAAGCAAGCAGGTAAGCAGGGGCTAGGAGGCAATCTGTGTTGTCCCTTCTTGATACATATCTGGTGACTCAGTTCCATTGTTCTTAGTAAAACCTTAGTTACAGTTGTTCTCCACTTTATCTCATGGCCCGAGGTCAGGATTTGTGACCACAGCACCATGTGGCTGAGAAGTGGGGGGCATGTCCATCATTGACCTTACACATTGCCACTTCCAGACCACTGTTTTCTCTCTTTGCTGAAGGTTGTATTCTAAAAGTTAAGCCATCTGCTTGTGCCACCTGATACTCCTCTTGATTTACTGCCATTCCTGCCCCATTTTCTCCCTCTTCCTTTCCATTCCTATAACAATTTGCAAGATCTGTTAATAATCACACAACAACCCATTCTCCACTATGACTTCAGATCATAAAACTTTTTATTAATAATAATTTCATCGCTTGATTTCATTCATGAATTCTTCTGTGACCTTCCCATCAGCAGTGTCTGCATCACTTCCAGAAGCTTAATATAGTTGTCCATCTTCCCACTGTCTCTCACATTTTAGTTTATTTCATGTATTACATTCACAAAGGCATTTTCCCTTCAAAAACACCAATTCACTGATCAAATAAATCACCCTTTCCTTTTCTTTTTACCCAGGTTAGATACTGATTACATATAAAGATCCATTATTGTGCTTAGCCTGCTTCACCATGTTACTGCTGTCTTCCCCTGTCATACTATTGTGGCAAAATCAACATCAATGTAACTCAAATATTCATCTTCTCTTTATTTATTCATTTATTGATTTACCTATTTATTTGTTCATTCAACAAAATTTTTATGAAATACCCCCTGCTCAGAACCAGAGATAGAACAGAGAACAAATTAAATAAAGCTCCTTGCCTTCATGAACCTCTCACCCAACACAGCTAGATTTCCCTAGAGACTTATATTCAACTTATAAAAAAAATATCCCTTTCTTCTTCTCACCCAAAGTACCCTACATGCTCTCTCTGCTCCTTCATTCTTGGCTGATGATCCTGCTTAACAGTCATTGAAATAAAAGGGAAGCAACCAGAGATATACTTTTTTATATTCCCACTACATAACATACAAATCCAACTGTATGTATATCCACCTTTCTTCCTTCTTTGTAACAGAAGAAAAAATATATTACATATATATATATACAATGCTATATATCCACATATGTGTATATACATATATATAAGCATATACATGTATATATGTACTCTTCTATTGCCTTCTTAAGGACTTAATTTCTACTGTAGTTCTCTCCCTGTATCACCACTTTTCTTTTACACATTAAGGAAAACCTTTAATGACCACAAAGTTCCTTCTAGTGCATCACATCTCTGCCACCCTTCTGAGCAAAACTAAAAATGATCTACTCCAAACTCTATCTGTCCATGTCTTCACCTCCTATTCACTCTCCATGACTGAAGAGCATTCTCTCCACTTCACTCAGTATATCTTTGTCATGACATAAGTTCTTCTTTGTTTCTTTGATACCAGATTCCCCGGGGGTTCTCTTTACTTTTTTGTTATTCTTTCTTAGTCTTTTTTCCAATGACTCTTTCTTCATTATTCTTTCTCTGAATACCAGAGTCCTTCCAGGATCAGTTCTGAACCATTTTATCTTCTTTATTTACCTTCTTCTATAAGTGATGTCATCTAGTTTTATGGCTTTAAATTGTGCCTACATAATTAATCTCTGGTATTGATTTTTCCCATGAGGCCCAAATGCTTACTGACTACTTAAGATATCCCCTTGCTATACATTGACATCTAGTTATCTCAAACTAAATGTATTTAAAACAGAAGTGTTGACATTTCCTTGACTAAATCTTTTTCTTTCCTATTCTTCCTTGTTTCAATAAATGGCATCGACATTTAGTATCTTAGACCAAGGATTTCCCTACTCCTCTCTCCTTCATCCACTAGAATCAATCCATCAATATATCCATTTGACAATATCCCCAAAAGATGTTTCGAATCTCTTTATTCCCCCCTCCCCCTGCCACACCATTTCCATAGCCACCATCTTTGTCTACACCATCATCATCTCTTTCATGGTCTACTGAGATAGTGCCTGATTGGTCTTTCTGCTGCCAGTCTTACACTGTTATAATTCACTTTTTTTACCCAAAAGCTAAGATGATTAGTTAAACTTCTGAATTAAACTGTGTAACTTGTTTCTCTGATTAAAATAATCCTGAATTCAAGTATTACTTAGATGCAGATCTAAGCTCCTTATAATGCCCTGCATGACTCCAACTTTCCTCTTTGGCATCGTCATGTAACACTTGCTCCCAGTTTTACTGTACTCCAACTGTATTGACTCTGTTTTGTGTCATAAACATAGTGAGTGAACTCGTTTATGCATTTCCGTTGCCTTTGCCTGGAATGCTCATCTCTGGTTTCAGCACCTGATGCCTCCTTTTCCTTTATTTCCTGGTTTCCCATTCACCTGTAACCACTCCTCAGAAAATCCCTCTTTGACCATCCTATCTAAAGTAGATATCTCTCTACTACTTCTCTTATCCTCATAATATGATTGTGTTCATTTTCTGAGAGAAGTTATCACAAACTGAGATTATCTTGTTTATTTTTTGATAAATTGCATGTTGTTCATCTCTTTCAATAGACTATAAGCTGCTTGATGTTGGGAGTCTTGTCTGATTTAATCTCTTCTGTATCTCTATTGCATAAAATAGTTCCTTTCCCATGCAAGGCTTATAATAAACATTGGTTGAATGGATGGATAAATGATAACTAGTAATGCTCCCAAGAAACTCACAGGTAAAAGGAGACATGTCTAAAGAGGGCAGAGAACAGAAATAAATCTGAAATGGTAAAAGTGAGTCATGTGGAGTCTGGTAAAAAATATTGGGTTTAATTTTCCTTGTCCAAGCATAATTCCCTTGGTTAAAAAATTAATTATCATGTAGTATTTAATATGAATAAACTAGATCTTTATGTACCAGCCTGCCCAGATCTGATAAAGAAATGACAATAAAAACCAAGTTTTAGAATAATAGATAGAGTATCCATGTATAAAAATGTTAATTTTCATAATGTATATATTGTTGACATTTGCAGCTCATGGTAAGAGTATAAAACATTGACTTCCTGGAAGGCACCATGCCATGATTATCATGGTTACTTCTAAGATGGGAAGGGAATGAGATTCAAGCAGGAACAAAGGATACTTCAATATTTATCTGCAAAGTTTTATTTCTTTTATTTAAAAAGTCTGAAACAAATTTGACAAAGTACTAAAATTTTGCATTTGGGTAGGTTAATACATGTTTATTATATTTTTCTTTATAATTATTGTACTTTGAAATAAAAAAAATTAGGTAAGGGATTTATATACCTGTGGTCTTAGGGGAATGTAAGCAATGGATTCACAAAATTTAATGTCTTTATATTTAAATCAAGGTTACCTAATTCAATTTGGCATCTATCTTTATGATTCTTGGGTGGGCTCCCTTCTGGCTGATGTCTGGTTTTTGGGTCAGACTGAAGTGGTGTGGAATGTGGAAATTGGAGGAAAAACATCTGTGCACTAACTCAAATATCTTTCTTCTGTTCCTCCATGGTTGGCTTTTTTATCCCCCACCACAGAGTGGCAAAAACAATTTTCCTGTATTGAGGACATATTACATGTTAGTGATCCTCTGTATACTATCTCATCAATGCTCACAACAACTCTTTCAGGTAGATATTATCACCCTGTGTTACAGATGAGAAGACTGAGATTTAGAGATGACTTGGGCCAGGCCACCCAGACAGTTGATGACAGAGGTATCTACTAAGTATCAAAGCTAAGTTTATTTGATCCAAGGCTGGTGGGTTTTCTGTTCTACAACTTTGCCTGCTGCTCTTTGAACCTCTAGATATTTCATTTCAGGCTTTGCTTTGGATTTAGAAGCTGCCTTCCTCTTACATATTTGGTCAATGATCTATACCTTTCAGGAAAGACATATTTAAAATGAGCTGAATTTCAAATCTAAAAGACTAATATTTAGTATCTACTATGCCTGCGACAAACTGGAATTTCATGGATGAAAAATAGTAAAAACAAAATCAAAACTGTTATTTTATTTACACATACACACATACAGTGCATGTATGTGTGTGTCATAATGAGTTTGGCAAAAGTTATCAAGAGAAAGTGAGAAGAATATAAAGTAACAGATGGATAATATTAAGAACTATACTCATAAAATTTTGGATTTAAGCTAACCAAGGTTCAACTTTGTGGAGTAGTCAGAATTTATTTTTCTTAGGATTCATTTCTTTCTTTCTTTTCTTTTTCTTGTCTTCCAAAGTATCTAGAATGGTATTTCTGCTATAAATTTGTTGAGTGAGTGCTATGTGTTGACCACCATCCTCCATATGGGGGCCCTATTCCTTATCTGACTCACCTACTCCAGCAATGAGTTTTTCATGTTGGTCTGGGGTTCAAGCGCTCTATTTCCAGTACCCATTCTAGGTGCCATTCTTAATAGCTCCCACTGTCCAAACATTTCTTTAGTGGTGAATCAGTCTTATTGTTTCCAGGTCAGAAAGGCTTATCTAGGCTACTGAGTTCATGCAAAATGGTCAATATAATAACAAGTACAAATAATTTTATTTATTTATTTATTTTTACAGAGACAGAGAGTCAGAGAGAGGGATAGATATGAACAGAAATGGAGAGAGATGAGAAGCATCAATCATTAGTTTTTCGTTGTGACACCTTAGTTGTTCGTTTATTGCTTTCTCATATGTGCCTTGACCATGGGCTTCAGCAGACTGAGTAACCCCTTGCTCAAGCCAGCGACTTTGGGTCCAAGCTGGTGAGCTTTGCTCAAACCAGATGAGCCTGCGCTCAAGCTGGCAACCTCAGGGACTTGAATCTGGGTCCTCCACATCCCAGTCCAACACTCTATCCACTGTGCCACTGCCTGGTCAGGCACAAGTACAAATAATTTTAAGAGGTCTTTATCATCCCCACATGGAGACTCTAGTCACCCTGAATTTCAGGCATTATGCCATAAAAATAGAGGAATATTTTAGAGGAAATGTTCTTTTGATGTGTCTCAAAGCATATATAGTGCTGTCTTCTCTCTCTGGGTAATAATTCTGGTATTCAGGTTGGATATTGTCTAGGCATTGAGAAGTGTGTGGAATTGCTTTTTCTGGATGCATGTAGGTAGTAGTTTGCATTTCACTGTTGATTGGGAAGAAATGAAGGCAGGTGATAACTAAGAATTTAGAGCTAATAAGAGTAGGCCACGAAAGGGTTATTCAAGTTGTAACTATGATATTGAAAATATGAGAGAGAGGAGATTTCAAGATGGTAGCAGAGTAGGCAGAGATTGCCAGCTCCCACCACCAAACTGGATTACAAATTAAATAAGAACAATCATCATGAAAAGCCAACTTTGGACTAAAAGAACATGTCTCAAAAACCAAGGAGCACAGAAGAATCCACACTGATCCTGGTAGGGATTGTGGAGTGTGGTGGGGGCTTCCCTGCTCCCAGGAGTGAGGGGAGGCTGAAGCTGAGGGTCCAAAAGGGCTCTCATTACAAGGAGAGAGACCCTGAGTGACAGGGGCCCTCAGTCTCAGAACTGGAGACCCAGCTGAGAAATCCAGGGACTTGAGGAGCCAGCTGGATAGCACTGAGTGGAGAGAAGAGCAAAAGTTCTGTTTGTGGGAGCGCCTGGGGTGCCTTAAAGGGACAGAGCAAAAAATATCACTTACAACCACCTGCCTGGTTCTCTGGGGGTGAGGTGGGTTGAGAGGACTGATTCGGCTTGCACGAGAAAAGAGGGAAGAGTGAGACAAATGGATACAGAGAGAGGGCTGACCTGAGTTAAGCTGACTCATTCTCTAATGCGGAGGCAGCCATAGCTGGGGGAGGGGTTGATCCCTCCACCCAGCACAAGCCTAAAGTGGTTCCAGGTGTCCCACCTCCAAAAAGCTCTCCAGCTCCAATCAGTGCAAAGGACACAGCAAAAAGGAGGAAGTAAGGGAGAGTGGCAGTAACTCATATTTCCAGGGAGACCTTAGCTACACCTCTCCCTTCATATTGAGAACACGCCCCATCCCTGGAGAGTACTGGCAGAACACACTTTCAGATTCTTAGAGGACACACCTACAGCATTCCTGGATACAGTTTCAACTAAGCCCCCTGATGAAATCAGCAAACAGAAGCACCCTGCTGAGTTAAGCAAACTGAAAGTAAACTGAAAGCAAGCAAATTAAGATTTTAAAGTGGTTCAACTAGTTAAGGAGACCACAACTTGAACAAGCCTGTAAGCTACACACAGAAGCAATGGGAAGACAAAGGAACTTAAACCATATAAATCAACAAGAAAAATCCCCAGAAAAGGATCTAGATGAAATAGAAATAATCAAATTACTGAATGCAGAGTTTAAAATAATTATTGTTAGGATGCTTAAGGATCTCAAAGCTACAATGGATGGACTTAATGGGCACCTAAATAAAAAAAATTGTAAGCATCTAAAAGGACACAGAAATCATAAAAAAGAACCAGATAGAAATAACAAACATAATATCAGAAATGAAGAGTAGAAGAAATTAAAAGCAGGCTGGATGAAGCAGGGAATCTAATCAGTGACTTAGAGGACAAGATAAGCAAAAGCACGAAAGCAGAGCAGCAAAAAGAAAAGAGAATGAAAAAGTCTGAGGAAACTCTAAGGGAGCTCTGTGACAACATGAAGAGAAACAATATCCACATAATAGGGGTTCCTGAAGGAGAAGAGAAAGAACAAGGGATAGAGAACCTGACTGAAGAAATTATCACTGAAAATTTCCCTAAATTGATGCAGGAAAAAGTCACAAAGATTCAAGAAGCAGAGAGAATTCTATTAAAATAGAACCCAAAGAGACCTACAACAAGACACATCATAATCAAAATACCAAAGCTAAGATATAAAGAAAGAATACTAAAAGCTGCGAGAGAAAAAAGGCAGTCATCTACAAAGGTGCCCCCATAAGGATGACATCTGACTTCTCAACAGAAACCCTTCAGGCCAGAAGGGAATGGCAAGAAATATTCAAAGTAATGCAGAACAAGAACCTACAGCCAAGACTACTTTATCCAGCAAGGCTATTGTGTAAAATTGAAGGAGAAATAAAAAGCTTTGAGACAATACAAAAACAAAACAAAACAAAACAAAAAAAGCCTCAAGAAATTCATCACAACCAAATCAATGCTGCAAAAAATGTTAAGGGGCCTGCTGTAGACAGAACAAAGTGGAAAAAACTCTAGTAAAAGAGAAATGTAGATTTAAAGAAAAAAAAAACCCGGCAATAAACAACTATATATCAATAATAACCTTAAATGTAAATGGATTAAATGCTCCAATCAAAAGACATAAAGTAGCAGCATGGATAAGAAAACAGGACCTGTACATCATATGCTGTTTACAAGAGACCCACCTCAAACCAAAAGATACACATAGTAAAGGAATGGAAAAAACACAAAGTAAAAGAATAGAAAAAATATTTCATGCAAATGGAAATAAATAAAAAGCTAGGGTAGCAATACTTATATCTGACAAAGTAGACTTTAAAACAAAGACTATAGTAAGGGATAAAGAAGACCACTGCATAATGATAAAGGGAGCAATCCAACAGGAAGAGATAACCATTATAAATATCTATGCACCTAATATAGGAGCACTTAAATGTATAAAGCAGACTTTGATGGACATAAAGGGCAAAATCAACAGCAATAATATAATAGGGGATTTCAATACCCCACTAACAGCACTGGATAGATCCTCAAGAAAAAAAATGAACAAAGAATCAGCAGACTTAAAGGACAAACTAGATCAACTGGATTTAATAGATATTTTCAGAACCTTTCACCCTAAAGCAGCAGAATATACATTCTTTTCAAGTGCTCATGGTACATTCTCTAGAATAGACCACATGTTAGGGCAAAAAGTGAGTCTCAACAAATTTAAGAAGATTGAAATCATATTAAGCATCTTCTCTGACCACAATGGCATGAAACTAGAAATCAACTACAACTGAAAAACACTCAAACACTTAGAAACTAAACAGCACATTATTAAATAACAAAAAGGTCAACAACGAGATCAAGAAAAAAAAACTTCCTTGAAACAAATAAAAATGAGCATACAACAACTCAAAATTTATGGGACACAGCAAAAGCAGTACTGAGATGGAAGTTCATAGCATTACAGGCATACCTTAAGAAGCTAGGAAAAGCTCAAATAAACAACTTAAACCTGCAACTAAAAGAACTAGAAAAAGAAGAGCAAATAGAACCCAGAAGAAGTAGAAGGAAGGAAATAATAAAGATGAGAGCAGAAATAAATGACATAGAGGCTAAAAAAACAAACAAACAAACAAAAAAAACAGAGGATCAATGAAACCAGGAGCTGGTTCTTTGAAAAGGTAAACAAGATAGATGAACCTTTAACCAGACTCACCAAGAAAAAAAGAGAGAGGACTCAAATAAATAAAATTAGAAATGAGAGTGGAGAAATAACAACTGACACAACAGAAATTCAAAATATTGTAAGAAAATACTATGAAGAACTGTATGCCAAAGAATTAGACAACCTAGGTGAAATGGACAAATACTTTGAAAAATACAATCTTTCAAAAATCAATCTGGAAGAATCAGAAAACCTAAACAAACCTATTACAGCAAATAAGATCGAAACAGTTATCAAAAAACTCCCAACAAACAAAAGCCCTGGGTCAGATGGCTTCACAGGTGAATTCTACCAAATATTCAAAGAAGAACTAACTCCTATTCTTCTCAAGCTATTTCAAAAAATTCAAGAGGAGGGAAGACTTCCAAACTCCTTTTATGAGGCAAGCATAATTCTGATTCCAAAACCTGGCAAAGACAACACAAAGAAAAAAAACTATAGGCCAACATCTCTGATGAATTTAGATGCTAAAATTCTCAACAAAATATTAGAAAACTGGATCCAGCAATACATGAAAAATATCATATATCATAATCAAGTGGGATTAATTCTGGGGAGGCAAGGCTGGTACAATATTAGGAAATCAATCAATGTGATTCATCACATAAACAAAAGGAAAAATAAAAACCACATGATAATATCAATAGATGCAGAAAAAGCATTTGATAAAATCCAGCCCCCATTTATGGTCAAAACTCTCAGCAAAGTAGGAACACAAAGAACATACTTCAACATGATAAAGGCCATCTATGACAAACCCACAGCCAACATCATACTCAAATGGCAAAAGTTAAAAGCAATCCCCCTAAGATCAGGAACAAGGCAGGGGTGCCCCCTTTCACCACTCTTATTCAACATAGTTCTGGAGGTCCTAGCCACAGCAATCAGACAAGAAGAAGAAATAAAAGGCATCCAAATTGGAAAAGAAGAAGTAAAACCATCATTTTTTTCTGATGATATGATACTGTACGTAGAAAACCCTAAAATCTCAGTCAAAAAACTATTGGACCTGATAAATGAATTCAGGAAGGTGGCAGGATATAAAATTAATACTCAGAAATCAGAGTCATTTTTATATACCAACAATGAACTGTCTGAAAGAGAAATTAAGAAAAACAATTCCCTTCACTATTGCAACAACAACAAAAATAAAGTACCTAGGAGTAAACTTATCCAAGGAGGTTAAAGACTTGTACTCGGAAAGTATAAAAGATATCAAGGAAGATACAAACAAGTGAAAGCATATACTGTGTTCATGGCTATGTAGAATAAACAAAATTAAAATATCTATATTACTCAAAGCAGTTTATAAATTCAATGCAATTCCTACTAAAATACCAATGATATAGAATCAATGATACTTCAGAGATATAGAACAAATATTCTAAAAATTCTTATGGAACCAAAAAAGAACACTAATAGCCTCAACAATCTTGAAAAAGAAGAATAAAGTGGGGGATATCACACTTCCTGATATCAAGTTATACTGCAAGGCTATTGTACTCAAAACAGCCTGGTACTGACATAAGAACAGGCATATAGATCAATGGAACAGAATGGAGAATCCAGAAATAAACCCGCATCTTTATGGAAAATTGATATCTGACAAAGAAGGTAATAGGTTACAACGGAGTAAAGACAGTCTGTTTAACAAATGGTGTTGGGAAAATTGGACAACTACCCACAAAAAAAAAATGAAGCTAGACCACCAACTTATATCATTCACAAAAAAAGCCCTCAAAATGGATAAAAGGCTTAAATGTAAGTCATAAAACCATAAGCATCCTAGAGGAAAACAGGCAATAAACTCTCTGACATCACTCACAGCAATATATTTGCTGATTTATCTCCACGGGCAAGGGA
Organism: Saccopteryx bilineata; assembly: GCF_036850765.1. Taxonomy (NCBI): domain Eukaryota; kingdom Metazoa; phylum Chordata; class Mammalia; order Chiroptera; family Emballonuridae; genus Saccopteryx; species Saccopteryx bilineata. The sequence goes on from NC_089494.1 coordinate 95,709,791, forward strand.
AATAAAGGACAGGATAAACAAATGGGACTATATCAAACTAAAAAGCTTTTGCACAGCTAAAGAAAATATGAACAAAATAAAAAGACAAACCACACAATGGGAGAATATATTCGACAATACATCTAATAAGGGGTTAATAACCAAAATTTATAAAGAACTACTAAAACTCACCACCAGGAAGATAAACAATCCAATAAAAAAATAGGCAAATGAGGCCCTAGCCGTTTGGCTCAGTGATAGAGCGTCGGCCTGGCGTGCAGGAGTGCTGGGTTCGATTCCCAGCCAGGGCATACAGAAGAAGCGCCCATCTGCTTCTCCACCCCTCCCCCTCTCTTTCCTCTCTGTCTCTCTCTTCCTCTCCCACAACCAAGGCTCCACTGGAGCAAAGTTTGCCTGGGTGCTGAGGATCGCTCTATGGCCTCTGCCTCAGGCGCTAGAATGGCTCTGATTGTGGCAGAGCTACGCCCCAAGATGGGCAGAGCATCACCCCTTGGTGGGCATGCCGGGTGGATCCCAATCGGGCGCATGTGGGAGTCTGTCTGACTGCCTCCCCATTTCCAGCTTCGGAAAAAAACAACAACAATAAAAAAGGCAAATGAGATGAATAGATATTTCTCCAAAGAAGATATACAGATGGCTAATAGGCATATGAAAAAATGCTCAACATCACTAATCATTAGAGAAATGCAAATTAAAACCACAATGAGATATCACCTCACACCAGTCAGAATGGCGCTCATCAACAAAACAACACAGAATAAGTGCTGGTGAGGATGTAGAGAAAAGGGAACCCTCCTGCACTGCTGGTGGGAATGCAGACTGGTGCAGCCACTACAGAGAACTGTATGGGGGTTTCCTCAAAAACTTAAGAATAGAACTGCCTTTTGACCCAGCTATCCTACTCTTCGGAATATATCCCAAGAACACCACATCAATGATTCAACAGAAGAAATGCACCCCCATGTTTATGGCAGCATTGTTCACAATAGCTAAGGTCTAGAAATAGTCCAAGTGTCTGTCAATGGACGAGTGGATTAAAAAGCTGTTGTACATATACACAATGGAATACTATGGGGCCATGAAAAAAAAGGAAATCTTACCTTTTGCAACAACATGGATGGACCTGGAGACTATTTTGTTAAGTGAAATAAGCCAGGAAGAGAAAGAAAAACATCCTATGACCTCACTTATTTGAGGAATCCATTGAACAATATGAACTGAGGAATGGAACAGAGACAGAGATGGGATCAAAGGGACCAGAAGAAAAGCAGACAGAGGAAAAGGGGATGTTAGGATGGGATCAGAGAAGGGAAAGAGATTGGTGAAATTATATATATATATATATATATATATATATATATATATATATATATATATATATATATAACACAGCATTATAGAGAGCAGAAAAGCAAATCCTGGAGGAAAGGGGGAGGGAGTGGGTGGGAGGGGGGCAAGGGGGATGCAGTCAGGGGGGACACTAGAATCTATGTAAACACAATCAATTAAAATAAATTAAAAAAAGAATATATGAGAGAAAATTAAAAGGAAAGGAAATAAGAGACATGGAAAATATGAATTTGAATCAATAGAAAAATAAAATTTTACACTAACATAGGTAGATGTATGTTTTTTCTTATTTGCTGCTGAGACATCATTTTGTTCAATTCATTGGACTGTTAACCCTTGGGCTTTTAAACATACAACTGCTAGCCAGAACAACAGCTCTAACAACAGCAGTGGTAGCGCAACAGGCTTTTTCGAAGCCTTCCTCAGGATTTTGAAGAATTTAAAAGCTAACAAAAATCAATTTCATGGATATAGAGAACTGCAGTTCTATAAGTCACTTTGTGCTCACCTGGGAGAATGGATATACTTGTAGAAGTTTTAAATAACTCATCTAAGAGGAAAGGATAAATTACATCATATGAAGGAAAATTTCTGAGATTACATATGTCTCCTTTGTGACTTCTTTTTAATTTTTTCACAGAAATGTTTGAGTATCATTTTTGTAGTGAAGATAGCAGGGGGACATCAGGCGCCAGACTGGGTTAGAAAGGTAAATAAAGATCCTCTTTATTGTCCAGTAAGTTGAAATGCACCAGTGCCTGTTAACTTTGGTTCATCAGAATAATTTCTGGTGATCTCTATTGCTTCTTTAAGTACTAGGTCTATTTTAAGAGCAATGGTCAGTCATGAAAACCAATTTATCTTTATACTTTTCCATGTTTTGTGAGTTGGTTAGATGGTTAGGTGAGATAACTAATGAAAAGCCGCTTCTATCCAATATAGTTTTATTTTACCTTCAGTGTACTTTCTGGATGCTGTAACTGTAACTTTTCAGGTGTATATATACTGGTCACAAAAAATAGGGGATATTTCAAAATGAATATGAAGTGATAAAAAAAGAAGCATTTGATTTTTTTAATTAAACAAGAACATCAGAAAAGCAAATAAGTCAAAGAAAGTTGTTGAATTATGCAAATGAGATGCAAAACCAACTTTTATTTCATTGGTGAAAATGCACTATACAAAAGGCTGAAAGTACTGCAGTATCTGCACATTTCCTGATTCCCTAATTTTTGTGAGCAGATATATATATATACACACATATATATAGATATTTAAATTACAGTTGAAAATAAGATGATATCTGGAACTTACTTTAAAATACTCAAGCACAAAAAAGTGGTAGACAAATAAAATAACGTTAGAAATATGTTGATAATAGTTGTTAAAACTAAGTGGTGAATATTTTTACCTTTATTATACTATTCTATCAACTTTTAGGTATGTGTAAGTTTCTTCCTGAGTTAAATTTTTCTTATGCAAATGTTTTCTCTCATTATTTGGTTATTCTGAAGTACTATTCAGATGACAAAGTCAGAATAAATACTTGGTTTGTGTTTATCAACTTTCAGAGTACTGATTTGTTTTCTAAGTATACTCTTTATGGAGAATGGTAAATTTTTGTTTATTTTGTCAGTATTATTACTTGGAATTTATAAAATATATTTAATATCTTTTAATTTATTGCAATTATTATACATTTGATGCTTAAGTTATTTTTTTTAGGCCAGCAGAGTCTGTTGAAATTGGCTCTTGTGTCTTTTTCACATTATCACATTAGTGTTTGATTACTTCTTTGTCTCTTTGCACAATGAATTGCTCTAGAGACCTCATGTGCATTTCCTGTCCAAGATCTAGAATGTGCTATCTCTCAGAGCATTTTATTCTAAGCCATGGAGCAATCCTTCTGTTCTGACTAAATGTAGCCAACATCACACTTTTTTCTAATGTAAGGGGCCCAATATTTTCTTCTGTGTTAGTGGCCTCAACTAACCTTAATCTTCCTCTGCTCACAGATACCACTTATTACTACAGCAAGCCCATGCCAGCCAGCTATCTCTTTTTATCTTACTGATGATTTGTTATGGCTTACAAACACCTATCCTGCTGGATTCTGTAAATATTAGATCAGGTGGGCTCAATCTTTGCCCTTCACATATTTCTAGGGCACAAACTTGCCCACAATAATTGGCTTCTGAGTTATAGTTGGCTCACATACTTCCACTCACTGAGTAAGTTAGAGTCAAAGTCAAACATCAACATCATCATCTTTACAAACAAACTTGTCGATAATTTTTTTGGCATGATCTTGATTTGGAGAACAATGGTTACCATCAGTGCCTACTTCCACTGTAAGGCATTTGCATGCAAAATCACAGTCTTCTTGAACCTCACTACAGTCCTATGAATGGATATCACTGTCCCTACTTTATAGGTGAGCACATGGAGGCTTAAAGAGATCTGGTCACTCCTTTGAGGAGCTGTTTGTCTCACAGAAAACTCTGAATCCAAAGTGGATGCCTTTAACAACTGTTTAATGCTTCCTCTATTGCTCAGAAATGCCAGAGATACAAAGACATATAAGACACAATTTTTCTGCTTAAGGAGTTTATAATCCTACTTCAGGAAGATAAAATATTCACAGAAAAATAATCAACATAAAGAAGCATATGAGTGATGTCAGAGAAATGGCACCGTGAGGAGCGCGACCGACAAATCTCCCCAAAATTTCAACAAGTTCATCAACCAGAGACAGAAAAAAATCTATCCTTGGAGCGTCTGGGAGTTCCACACACTGAAGGCGAAGGCAGAGGCAGCGGCAGCCTCATAGCTGGATCATCAGGCTGCTAATTAAGGAAGGAGAGACTAGGAGAGAGGCTCCAGGAAAACGGACTCTCTCATTGTCGGAGCCTGCAAATGCTAACAAGCCTTGACTACTAATGAGACTGAAGCCTAGTATATGACATCACTGTAGAGTCTCATCAACTGCAAATCTCTACCTAAGTGTGCCACAAGGGCAGAGCCTGGGGTACAGAGTCACCGACCAGGAAGAAGGAGAGGAAAGAAAAAGGAAGAAGTTAACCTCTCAAAATCAAGAAAAATCCACAGACTTTATAACTCGTTCCATTATTTTTTTGTTTCTTTCATCTTCTTGCCTTTATTATTATTATTTCTATTTCTTCCACCTTGGTCCTTTTATTCTCTGCCCGTCTTCTTCTGTCCTCTTCTTGAACTACACTACCCATAAGTGTTATTTTTATTTCTTTTCTTCCTTCTTACTCTCCATGAGGGTTACACTCCAAAACCCTTAACTCTCTCTCTCTCCCTCTTCTTGTTTTTTTTCTTTTTTCTTCTATCCCCTTTTTCTTATTTCTCCCTCTCTATTAGTTTCTTCTTTTCTCCTTTTACTTTTTCTCTCATTCAATCCTCAATCACGAACAAATTATTTAATTTGGGACTCAAGTTTTTTTTGTGTGTGGCATTTTGGGTGCTTTTTACCTCGCTTTTTAACTCATTAGCATTCCCCCCAACCCAGGATCTCCATTCTATTTAGTTTTTGCTTCACTTAATACAATAGTTATTTTTTTCCTTTTTCCTGTTTCCCTCTTATCCTTCTCATTATATCTCTTAGTCAACTATCACTTAGAGGCAAATCATTTTATACTTGCCACAAATTTTTTCCTTTTTTGCATTTTGTGGGTCCCTACTTCCTTTTTTACCCCTTGAACACTTCCCCCCAACTCAGGCCCTCCATTATAGGCAGTTTTTGTTCCATTTAGCATAATATAATTCACAGTTCATCACAATATTTTCCTAAGGAGGAGGGGAGAGGAGGGGAAGAGAAGAAAAAAAAGGGGAGGGAAATAATAAATTATTATTGGGTTTTTTTGCGTATTTTTTTCCAAATTTTTTCCCATTCTTTCTCATTTTTTTTCTCTTTTACTTTTTATTCTTTATTAATTTTCATTAGTGCTATCAACAAGACCACTCTCAGATGCCATTAAGAAAAAGGAAATCAAATATCATAGATACAAAAGATAGAGAAGTAGCACAGATAGATGTGGATAAATCTATGGAGAAAAAACTTAATATATTGGAAAACTTGAGATAAATGACAGAGAATTTAAAATAGAAATCTCAAAAATACTCAGAGATAATACAAGAAAACACAGGAAGGCAATTTAGAGAGCTCAGAAAACAACTCAACGAACACAAAGAATATATTACCAAGGAAATTGAAACTATAAAAACAAATCAAACAGAAATGAAAAACTCAATTCATGAACTGAAAAACAAGGTAACAAGCTTAGCTAATAGAACAGGTCAGACAGAAGAGAGGATTAGTGAAATAGAAGACAAGCAACTTTAGGCACAACAGAGAGAAGAAGAGAGAGACTCAAAAATTTAAAAAAATGAGAAAGCTCTACAGGAATTGTCTGACTCCATCACAAAGCATAACATAAGAATAATAGGTATATCAGAGGGAGAAGAGAGAGAAAATGGAATGAAGAATATATTCAAACAAATAATAGACAAGAACTTCCCCAGCCAGTGGAAAGAACTAAAGCCTCAAATTCAAGAAGTAAACAGAACACTGAGTTTTCTTAACCACAATAAACCTACTCAAAGGCACATCATAATGAAAATGGCACAAACCAACGACAAAGAAAAAATTCTCAAGGTAGCCAGGGAAAAGAAGAATACAACATATAAAGGAAAGCCTATTAGATTATCTTCAGATTTCTCAGCAGAAACTCTATAAGTTAGAAGAGAGTGGACCCCCAATATTTAAAGCCCTGAAAGAGAGGAACTTTCAGCCAAGAATACTATACCCATCAAAGCTATCCTTAAAATACGAAGGAGAAATAAAAACATTCACAAATACAGAAAAGATGAGGGAATTTATCATCAGAAAACCCCCACTCCAAGAAGTACTAAAGGGGGTTTTCCAACCAAATTCAAAGAAGAAAACAACAAAACCACAAGTAAAACTCCACCAAGAACACAATAAAACCAAATTTAAACTGTGACAACAAAAGAAAAAAAAAGGGGAGAGGACAGAGATTAACAGTAGCAAAGGACAATGAAGTACAGAAACACTCATAAGTTAGGGTACTACAATGAATATGGTAGGTACACATTTCATTACTTAATGGTAACCACCCTTGAAAAAACCACCACAGAAGCACATGACTTAAAAAAGGTAGCAACAGAAGAAAGAAGTATGGAATACAAAAAAATAAAAACAAATGATAGAAAAACAAAAGAGAAGAATCAAACAAGATACAAAACTATCAGAAAACAATTTATAAAATGGCAATAGGGTACCCACAAGTGTCAATAATTACACTAAATGTAAATGGATTAAACTCACCAATAAAAAGACACAGAGTAGCAGAATGGATTAAAAAGGAAAATCCAACTGTATGCTGCCTACAAGAAACACATCTAAGCAACAAGGATAAAAAATTCAAAGTGAAAGGCTAGAAAACAATACTCCAAGCAAAATAACATAAAAAAAGCAGGTGTAGCAATACTCATATCTAATAATGCTGACTACAAGACAGAAAAAGTACTCAGAGACAAAAATGATCATTTCATAATGATTAAGGAAATACTGAATCAAGAAGACATAACAATCCTTAATATATATGCACCAAGCCAAGGAGCACCAAAATATATAAGACAGCTACTTATTGACCTAAAAACAAAAACTGACAAAAATACAATCATACTTGGAGACCTCAATATTACCGCTGATGTCTCCAGATTGTTCATCCAAACAGAAAATCAATAAAGATATATTGGCCTTAAATGAAACACTAGAGCACCTGGATATGATAGACATCTACAGGACACTTCATCCCAAAGTGACTGAGTATACATTTTTCTCTAGTGTACATGGAACATCCTCAAGAATTGACTATATGTTGGGCTACAAAAATAACATCAGCAAATTCAGAAAAATTGAAATTGTACCAAGCATATTTTCTGATCATAAAGCCTTGAATATAGAATTCAACTGCAAAAAAGAGGGAAAAAAACCCACAAAAATGTGGAAACTAAACAACAGACGTTAAAAAAATGAATGGGTCAAAGAAGAAATAAGCGCAGAGATCAAAAGATATATACAGACAAATGAAAAAGACAATACGACATATCAGAATCGTTGGGTTGCAGCAAAAGCAGTAATGAGAGGGAAATTCATATCACTTCAGGCCTACATGAACAAACAAGAGAGAGCCCAAGTGAACCACTTAACTTCACACCTTAAGGAACTAGAAAAAGAAGAACAAAGACAACCTAAAACCAGCCGAAGAAAGGAAATAATAAAAATCAGAGCAGAAATAAATGAAATAGAGAACAGAAAAACTATAAAAAAATTAATAGAACAAGGAGCTGGTTCTTTGAAAAGATCAACAAAATCGACAAACCCTTGGCAAGACTCACCAAGGAAAAATGAGAAAGGACTCATTTAAACAAAATCCAAGATGAAAGAAGAGAAATCACCACAGACATCATAGATATACAAAGAATTATTGTAGAATACTACGAAAAACTATATGCCACCAAATTCAACAATCTAGAAGAAATGGATAAATTCCTATAAAAATACAACCTTCCTAGACTGAGTCATGAAGAAGCAGAAAACCTAAACAGACCAATTAACAGGGAGGAAATAGAAAAAACTATTAAAAACCTCCCCAAAAATAAAAGTCCAGGCTCAGATGGTTATACTAGTGAATTCTATCAAACATTCAAAGAAGACTTGGTTCCTATTCTACTCAAAGTCTTCCAAAAAATTGAAGAAGAAGCAATACTTTCAAACACATTTTATGAGGCCAACATAACCCTCATACTGAAACCTGGCAAGGATAGCACAAAAAAAGAAAATTACAGACCAATATCTCTAATGAATACGGATGCTAAAATACTAAACAAAATACTGGCAAATTGAATACAACAACATATTAAAAAAATAATACATCATGATCAAGTAGGATTCATCCCAGAATCTCAAGGATGGTTAACATACATAAAACAGTTAACGTAATATGCCATATCAACAAAACAAAGAACAAAAACCACATGATCTTATCAATAGATGAAGAAAAGGTATTCAATAAAATACAACACAACTTTATGTTTAAGACACTCAACAAAATGGGTATAGAAGGAAAATATCTCAACATGATAAAGGCCATATATGATAAACCATCAGCCAACATCATATTAAATGGCATAAAACTGAGGACTTTCCACCTTAAATCAGGTACAAGACAGGCTTGTCCACTCTCTCCACTCTTATTTAACATAGTGCTAGAAGCTCTGGCCAGAGCAATCAGACAAGAGAAGGAAATAAAAGGCATCCCTATCGGAAAAGAAGAAGTAAAGGTATCACTTTTTGCAGATGATTTGATCCTATACATCAAAAACCCCAAAGACTCTACAAAAAGATTACTAGAAACAATAAACCAATACAGTAAGGTCACAGGATACAAAATTAACATACAAAAGTCCATAGCCTTTCTATATGCCAACAATGAAATATTAGAAAACGAACTCAAAAAAATAATCCCCTTCACGATTGCAACAAAAGAAATAAAATACCTAGGAATAAACATAACAAATAATGTAAAGAACCTATATAACAAAAATTACAAAGCATTGTTAAAGGAAATCAAAAAAGATAAAATGAGATGGAAAAATATTCCTTGTTTTTGGATAGGAAGAATAAATATAATCAAAATGGCCATATTACCCAAAGCAATTTATAAATTTAATGCAATTCCCATCAAAATTCCTATGACATTTTTTAAAGAAATGGAGCAAAAAATCATCAGATTTATATGGAACTATAAAACCCCCCGAATAGCCAAAGCAATCCTAAGGAAAAAGAATGAAGTTGGGGGCATTACAATACCTGACTTTAAACTATATTATAGGACCATGACAATCAAAACAGCATGATATTGGCAGAAAAATAGACACTCAGACCAATGAAACAGAATAGGAAGTCCAGAAATAAAACCACATATATATGGTCAAATAATTTTTGATAAAGGGGCAACAACACACAATGGAGGAAAGAAAGCCTCTTCAACAAATGGTGCTGGGAAAACTGGAAAGCCACATGCAAAAGAAGGATACTTGACTACAGCTTCTCCCCTTGTACAAACATTAATTCAAAATGGACCAAAGACCTAAATATAAGACCTGAAACAATAAAGTACATAGAAGAAGACATAGGTTCTAAACTCATGGACCTGGGTTTTAAAGAGCATTTTATGAATTTGACTCCAAAGGCAAGGGAAGTGAAGGCAAAGATAAATGAATGGGACTACATCAGACTAAGAAGTTTTTGCTTAGCAAGAGAAACTGACAACAAAATAAACAGACAGCCAACTGGCCTGACCTGTGGTGGCACAGTGGATAAAGCGTCGACCTGGAAATGCTGATGTCGCCGGTTCGAAACCCTGGGCTTGCCTGGTGAAGGCACATATGGGAGTTGATGCTTCCAGCTCCTCCCCCCTTCTCTCTCTCTCTCTCTCTCTCTCTCTCTCTCTGTCTCTCCCTCTCCTCTCTAAAATGAATAATAAAAACAACAACTAAGCTTTAAACAAACAAACAAACAAACAAACAAACAGAAAAAACAGACAGCCAACTAAATGGGAAATGATATTTTCAAACAACAGCTCAGATAAGGGCCTAATATCCAAAATATACAAAGAACTCATAAAACTCAACAACAAACAAACATACAATCCAATAAAAAAATGGAAAGAGGACATGAACAGACACTTCTCCTAGGAAGAAATACAAATGGCCAACAGATATATGAAAAGATGCTCATCTTCGTTAGTTATTAGAGAAATGCAAATCAAAACTGCAATGAGATACCACCTCACACCTGTTAGATTAGCTATTATCAACAAGACAGGTAATAGCAAATATTGGAGAGGCTGTGGAGAAAAAGGAACCCTCATACACTGTTGGTGGGAATGTAAAGTAGTACAACCATTATGGAAGAAAGTATGGTGGTTCCTCAAAAAACTGAAAAATAGAACTACCTTATGATCCAGCAATGCCTCTACTGGGTATATACCCCCAAAACTCAGAAACATTGATACGTAAAGACACATGTAGCCCCATGTTCATTGCAGCATTGGTCACAGTGGCGAAGACATGGAAACAACCAAAAAGCCCTTCAATAGAAGACTGGATAAAGAAGATGTGGCACATATACACTATGAAATACTACTCAGCCATAAGAAATGATGACATCGGATCATTTGCAACAAAATGGTGGGATCTTGATAACATTATACGGAGTGAAATAAGTAAATCAGAAAAAACCAAGAACTACATGATTCCATACATTGGTGGGACATAAAAATGAGAGTAAGAGACATGGCCAAGAATGTGGTGGTTACCAGAGGTGGGGGGAGGGAGGGGCACCTTCCCCCCCACCCCTGGGGAAGGAGGGAGAGGGAGAAGGAGAGGGGGATGGGCACAAAGAAAACTAGATACAGGGTGATGGAGGACAATCTGACTTTGGGTGATGGGTATGCAACATAATTGAATGACAAGGTAACCTGGACATGTTTTCTTTGAATATATGTACCCTGATTTATTGATGTCACCCCATTAACATTAATAAAAATTTATTTATATAAAAAAAGAAGCATATGAAAGGAGACATGTAATTGTTTCCCTTCCAATCCACTTAGCCAGTGCTGTCAGATTAATTTTACTAAATTGTTTTGCTCTCATTACTTTCTGCTTAAAACTTTAGAGGTTCTCCACTGCCTACAGGACAAAGTCTAATGTACTTGCTTGGCATTTTAGGTCTCTAAAATTGGCCCTCACTTACTGTCTTGTGTATGAAAGTCCACTGTGAGGACGGCTTGGGAGCCAGTGTCTAAACCTTTTTATACCTACCACCCACTTTTGTATCTCTCTTAGTAGTAAAATGTTCTAACCGCCCACCAGTTCCAAAGTAATGGAGATTTATAAAGTAGGGAAGTAATTTTACTTTATAAAATTTATAAAGCAGAGTTACAGCAAGTTAAAGCATATAAGAATAATTACTTATCAAGTATTTATGTTGGATTTTCACTAAGTTTGGCAGAATAAATCTTTATAAAACAACTTACTATAGTTAAGTCTATCTTTTTATTTATACTTTGGTTGCTCCGGTACCGCCCACCATGAAATCTGGAACGCCCACTAGTGGGCGGTAGGGACCAGGTTGACTACCACTAGTCTAAATCATAGGACCCGTCTAGTGCTCTGTATTTTGTGTCTTAGAAATGTTGCCACATAAGGGCATCCAGCTTTTAACAAATTTGTCTCCTTTGTAACAAATAAGTCTTATCATTCCCAAATGCATCTTTCTATTTTCTGCTTCTGGGACTTTGCTCATGTTCCACCCTTGCTTTGATGCCCTCCTTTGACTTGCTCTCCTTCAAGAGCCATTGCCAGCTTGCATCTTCTCCTGATTTCTTCAGGCCCTTGTGTAACATGATGTGATTTGAAATTCCTCATGTCTTATTGTCTACATCAATTACCATATAGAGTCTTAGATTAACACTTATATATATTTAAAATTACATTTGGGCTTTTTCTAAGTATAAAAGTAACAAATGTTCAAAGCAAAAACTTGGGGATGTGCCAGGCATAGTGAAAAGAACTTAATAATGATAATCTCACAACCTAAGGATAAGCACTGCTAATATTCTATTGTGTGTGCATATACATATTCTAGTATTTATAACAACAATGGCATCATGCTGTACCTGTGATTTCACAATCTGTTTTTTCTCTTAGCAAAATTTTTATTGTCAGTAGTATTCATACACATCTAGATTTTACATGTCTTCATAATACCACATCATATAAACCAGTGGTAGTCAACCTGGTCCCTACCGCCCACTAGCGAGCGTTCCAGCTTTCATGGTGGGCGGTAGCGGAGCAACCAAAGTACAAATAAAAAGATAGATTTAACTATAGTAAGTTGTTTTATAAAGATTTATTCTGCCAAACTTAGTGAAAATCCGACATAAAGTACTTGGTAAATTATTATTATATACTTTAACTTGCTGTAACTCTGCTTTATAAATTTTATAAAGTAAACTTACTTTCCTACTTTATAAATCACCATTACTGTGGAACCGGTGGGCGGTTAGAAAATTTTACTACTAAGAGAGATACAAAAGTGGGTGGTAGGTATAAAAAGGTTGACTACCCCTGATATAAATGATCCCTTGTTTAGTTATTCAATTTTATATTATTAGATATTTATATTTTTGTGTTATGTATTGCAGGAAATATATTTTAGATTTACATTTTTAATGTGAAGGCACTAAGAATACTTGTCTGAAGGTAGACATACCTGGTTCAAAACAACTTCTTAACTCTTTTCTCTTGGGCAATGATATAATCTTTCTAAGTTTACATTTTTCTCATCTTTGAAATATTCATTACATCACTACTATATCAGTTTTGTTACAAGAAATTGGCACATGATAAGTGAACAATAAACATGGATTATTTACTTTTAATTTTTTTTTTTGCTTCATGCCTTTTCACCTATTACTAGATCAAAAATCCCTAAGGGAAACACTTTGTCTTAAATGGCTTGTTTTTGTGGTCCTCGTGTCTGTTCAAATGTTATTATACACAATTGGTGATTAACAGCCATTTATTAATAATTATGACAATGGTGCCTCAATGTTCACTAAATACTCAAGAAGTTACTCTTAGCAATGGTATTATGCAAATCTGAAACTTTTCTTTAGAATTAAAGACTTTAAATTTCTTTCTCCTCATTCAAATGCTCACTTTTGGGCCTAATATTAGTTCTGTAAGATTGTGACTTTTCTCTGTACACTTTACATTTCAGCCATTATAATTTTTATTGGTTGACCCTTCTATTACAGATGGTGTTTGAATAGAAGGCTTTGGGAAATTCTATGCTTCCTTCATGTAATGGTCTTTCTAGGGCACTAACACATGGCCCTGAGATACATGGTTGGCTGAGCTAGCCAGTTCAAAAGCCAGTTTCACAGCAGAATTTCACACATGCAAATGAACCATTGTGATCTTGGTCATGAAAATTCATAGAATAGTAGCTAGTTCAGTGTGGATGACCTGTCAATTTGGCAGCTGATCATTTAGTTAAACATCCAAATTATGGGCCAGTTACCCAGTCTAAAGCTAGTCTTCCTGCTTGTTACTGGATTCTATGTAATCCTATGAAAAGCAATGACATTCCCTTTGATTTGTAGCAGCTAATGGTGTAGAAGTACCATGCAGGCACTGGACATGTGTCTGGCACAGTTTAAATGTGGGCATTGTGAGAATGGACTATTTGTGTTACTATTGAATTAGTTCTTAAAATACTAAATATCTTCCATTAAATAACAGGCAAATTATCTTAATTTCATGGATGTCCCTGTTTATTATTTTTATCAATTTTAAATGAGAGTTCCTCTAAGGATTGAATCATCATTATTTGATGTGTAGTAATTGATTTTGTTGGATCTATATTTAACTCCCAAGACTAGCCTGTCTTGCCAGGCAGTCATACAGGAAGCCATGGGGACTGCTCCAGGCCAGGTAGACTTTGAGATTTGGTTGAGAGTGACCATGTGAGGTTTAATTCAGACATAAGGTAGTAGAATTGATAAGCTGGGAAATAAATCTAGGACAGAAATTTCTAATCATAGATTTCTTTGAGTATATGATAAAAGCTCTAGACTTTCAGAAAAATGCACAAATAACTGCATGAAAGTTCCAAGAGTTCATGTATCTGCCAAAGCCCAGGGGGGCAGGGAACTACGAATTATAGGTTAAGATTCCTGCTCTGAATGTGAGAGTAGGAAGAAAGAATAAAGAAAGATGTAAAAACCAAAGAAACAGACAGATAGAGGATGAGTACAGAGATAGAAAATGATAAAGGCAGAGAGGTCCAGAGAAAAATAGACATAGAAGTAGAAAGAGAGTAAGACACAGAAGTAGATATAATTCCAGTTCTCTTACCATAACATAACTTCTCAATATTTTTCCCAATTAGATTCCAATAAACTCTTTCTGCTGTTCATAATCCTGGGTTCTTCTGATGGATAAAATCTCTCATATGAAGGACATAGCACATTCCACATCCAAAGATTTTTGACACAGTGTTAAGAAAGTTTATAGGGACAAAGATTTCATCCTAAAGGTGAGCAGGTAGGCTGTTTGAAGACACAGTCCTATAAGTTGAAGGACCGTTTAACTTGTAAATATTGGAAAACCATTGATAGAATAATTGCACCAAAAATACTACTAATTAGGAAGATTTATCTATTACACTTATATGTTATCATATTTTATTCTCACAATAGCCCCTTTTTTTAGGAAGAGGAGAAATTGCTATCTGTATCTTAGATTTAAAGAAATTGAGATAAATATGTATATAGACTTTCTTGGAATCACAGCTACAATAAAAAAGTGAACTCTAGAGACCAAATTTCTCAGCTTTGAATCCATATATCCCTATTGATAGTAACATTCATATAATCAGTACAAATTCTTTTGTTTCCTAAAATGAAATATATAAGTGGAAAATAGTGCTCTTGAAATGGGACAAAATGATAGAATCATTAAAATTTGGAGTGTATGTAATCCTAGAGGTGAATAATAATCTGACCTATTTATGATAACATGGAGACCTGACCTGGCTGGCTTAAGGGAGGAAAGCGGCCCTCCAGCCGTCCCATGGGGAGGTTCATGGAGGCACAGGGTGTAACACAATGACGTGCCCCCAGCCAATCCTTTGCTTTTGTTCAACAAGGAAGGAGTAAGATTTGAAAGCATGTATTTTATGTCTTATATAGGTAGTTAGTTTAGATAGAATAATTTGGTGACACTTATGAAAAATTAAGGGGTCAAATCCAATATTTTTTTCAAGCTATGTTTGGAGAGTTTAAAATTCCAAGGAGTGTTTCTCAGAAATAGTTTTTATAGACTAATGTATAGTTGTACACATTTTGTTGGTCTGGGAAACTTTACATGGCTATAAGGAAATATGACAGGTGAATCATGGTGCTTCTCAGGCTAGAACCGAGAGTACTAGGTTAGACTAGGTAACATATGTATCAAGAATGGGTATATAATATCCACGTACACCCACATCCATATGATTATGTACATGTATGTATTTATAAAAATATTAGGTTTTACGGTTATTTAAACATTCATTTATAACTTGCTTTTCTGGAATTATTTAGTTATGCAAGATGTCAGCATATTCAGGTTTTTTTTTTTTTAGTAATAAACATGTCTAGTCAAAGAAGGCATTAATGAAGCAATTCCCCAAATAAAACAGCCCATGATATCTGAGTTGCAGCAGAGAGTGTGGTCTTTGTAGTCTAATCAAGATCACAGGACTTGTTTTGAGCGTCTGTCATCTTTAATTTTACGGCACTTCATTTCAGAGTAGGACTGCCAGGGTCACATGCAATTAAAACACAGGCAAGATTTGTCTTGTGAAATCTTAACATAAAAAGTAATGTGTTACTCTATTTTAACTTTTCTACTGAACTCTGTGAACTCACTAATTACTTTTCCCCTCTCTTGTCACCTTTTTGATATGACATGTATTTTATAGAGGAGATAGAAGTTTGGTATTTTTTTTATATCATGCATACTATTGAGGATAACAAAATTAAACCAGAGAAAAAGGAATGCTTTTTTTTCAGAAATACATTTTTTAAAAGAAATATCTGAGTGCTCCAGCTTCAATTACAAAGAAGCTCATAGATCAAATTCTAGGAAATAGCTGTTAATCTGCTTAAGTAGGGCAGGTAAAAGTGTAATAACGGACCAGAGATTTCCTAGAGGCCAGGAGAGTGAACCGGAGTTTATTCTCTGGGGTGTGGGGCAAAGGGGCTTTTATGTGACTGGCCGTGAAAAGCATTAAAAGCCAGCACCAATGTGGAGATTTGGAGTGCGAAAAGGGTTGTTCCATCTTAGTGATCAGTAAATTGCATAGACCCTTATTAACCTTATTGATAAGGAGCTTAGGGAAGTCCCATTCAGGCCGCAATATATTCTTCTTTTTGTTCTCCTGTCCATCTCCCCTGGCAATCCCAGCCGCTTTGTACGGAGAGCCTTTATGTTGCACCTCAAAATTCAGTGTGAGTAGCTGTGCCTTTAAGTTAGAGCAGGAGAAGGGAGGAGGAACCAGCTCATGCACAGGGGCCCAGGGCCTATTTAACTGGTGCTGTGGACACCTGGAGAATGTTTGAAAATTTTGTGCTTAAAGAAGCTTTTATATTGCTCCTCTTTCAATGCAGCTGGGGTCTGTACGGATCAGGGGATTATTTTTGATACCTGTCGAAAAGACTTATGTCTACACTGACTTTCCATCCCTCACTACTAATTAACCTTATTGTATACAGGAAACAGTCTATTTAATACCTGCATTCTTTCTGTAATGCCAAGTAAAATGAAATCCAGTGTGAAATCTAGTTAGCGTTTGCCTTTTTGAAGTCATTTTTAAGTTTCTAGTTTTAGTGACTGCGACCTTAGAACTGATAGCTGGGAAAATAGTGAGCTCAAACCAATTTTGGTTTCAATTGTATTCTTCACCCCCTCCAACTTAAAAGCTGCCTTTCACCTGGATGTGTGGGGAAACTGCAGGAACGGAAGTCCTAGGCTGGCCCATGCTTCTCTGGTACCTTCCATGTTCACCTCTCACTGGAGGTTTAAGGCTTCCTTTCCTCCAGACGCCCATAGGCTGCCTCCTCTTCTGCTGACTCTGTTTCTCTTCTCAGCAGTTGAACACCTCTGTCCCCTTCCTTCAATCAGGGAGGCTAGAATTTGACAGATGATCACATCATGGCAAAGTTGTGTAGCAGCAATGCAAATAGATGCCGAACGAGAGGAAAGAATCTGAGTCTGGGGTTAAAATGCTACAGGAAATCCCATTGGTGGATGTTTGTAAGGGAAAGAAAGGTAAGGTCTAGCAATAAAGAGCAGAAATCAAACTGTGTAAAATGTCACCAAATGAT
Source organism: Saccopteryx bilineata (assembly GCF_036850765.1). Classification (NCBI taxonomy): domain Eukaryota; kingdom Metazoa; phylum Chordata; class Mammalia; order Chiroptera; family Emballonuridae; genus Saccopteryx; species Saccopteryx bilineata. The sequence goes on from NC_089494.1 coordinate 95,727,199, forward strand.
GTGGAAAAATTTACACGTCTTCAAGTATGCTGCACAATATGGACTTAGAACACATTTGTGAGCAATGTGAGAATGGTTAGCTCAAGTCCTGCTCCTAAAATGTGTGTGTGTGTGTCGAGCCACTTTGTCAGCTTAAATGATGCCAGAGGAAAGTGAGGCTATTTCAGATCGGTGCTTTGTATCTGCCAGATTCCTTGGCTGTTGAGATTTTCATACATTGGTCAGAAAGCTTAAGCTCTGTGGCATTTATCTAACCCATAAATCATACATTTGCCAGGGCAGGGAAGCCGAGAGGAAGATGTCATTGGGTGTCACATATGCCGGGACTCTTCCCCATCCAAAACAGGATGTCAGAATTTGTGGTTAGACTTTTAGGACTTAAGTCAGCAAATCTCACCATCTTCTTCTGCTGAGCTTGGGAAAGAAACATTTCTTAGGAACTTAGACTTCAGGAGAAGTAGTTGAAGGGTTATCATTTGATAATCCTTTTATAGGTAGGACTAGGTGTTTGTGCAAATACCTGTAATTGGAGGATAGGTTTAACTTGCTATGACTAGCTGACAGGAAATCCAATGGTGAATTATATTTGTATTTAATATTGTTTATGTTCTGGGTGTTTGTCTTGGTTCACTCATCAACACTTGTGTATTGAGCACCAACTATGACCATAGTGTTACCACTCTTCCTCACTGCTTTCTTATCACTCTTCTGATTGACTAAAGAGTACTTTATAGAATCCAGATGATAACTTATAGATTTTGGGGACCGGCATGGCTCACTTCAAGTATAAGACAGCACTAATCAGCTGGTAAGTCCACAGCGGATGTGTGTGTATCCTTCTGCCAGGTCTCTCACCAAGACAGCTAGACATTTTCATTTTGACATTACAGAAATTGTCATTTTTTTGTACAAGATATTCACTGTATTCTCATCATTTGGATGATTCAAGATCACTCTCTGGCAGCAATGAGACACAGCGTGTCTTGATGCCTGCTTCTTTTTCAATTGTTTTAAAGGAAAAGACTGCTGGAGGACCCACTTTTTTATCTTGTATAGAATCCCTAAAGAGCAAGATCTAATTTCAGTACAATATTAGGCAGTATGATATGATAGATCATAAGAGAGTATTGACAATTCTGATCCAACACAGGATAATATGATGTAACATGGAGTAGAAGCTACCCAAACAGGTGCTATTAAATATGTGGCCAGCCTGACCAGGCAGTGAGACAATGGATAGAGTGTCAGTCTGGTACACGGAGGATCCAGGTTCAAAACCCCGAGGTCATTGGCTCAAGAACGGGTTCTTCTGGCTTGAGCGCAAGGATTGATGGCTTGAGCATGGGATCATAGACATGACCAGTAGTGGGATTCAGCTGGTTTGCACTGGTTCAGCAGAACCAATGCCTAATTATTTTTGTTGAGTTCGGTAAACTGGTTGTTAAAATGGCACTTGTAATACGGGTTCTCTCTAACGTGGGCTCCTGGGCAGCTGCCCAATGTGAAAATCACAAATTCACATTCCTTACTCTTTTTTAACTTTCATTTGTGCAACAGCATATTTTAAGCACCTGTAATAATGTTCATTCCATCCATAGGTGAAATTAATTAGACAGAACTATGCTTATTATATTTATTTATTAATTTCATAAAACTTATTTTACCTTTGATGAAATACTATATTTTACTTCCTTCACGTTTGTTAGGAAGAAAGTGAGGATATTTTACATCTAATATTTTACTTCCTTCACGTTTGTTTCAGTAGAAAGTGAGGATGCCAATCAAGAAGCATTATGAAAATAGTCTTAAATAACAGGTCTTTGTTTATTGTTATTTTTTCATTAATATTTTAAAACTCTTTCTTATAACATAAATTATAAGTTTTATATATTTTTTTATTGTTTTTACTTAAATATTAGATGTAGGAAATAATAAACTCCAGGGGTCCTCAGGTTACAACACAGCTCCATTCCAACAGTGACGTAACCCAAATTTTCATGTAAGTCAAGACACACCCTAGTCTAAGTGACATACTTATCCTAACACAATTGTAAAACCATAATCTAGAACATAAAAACACAACTAAGCCATAGAAAAAAGAAAAGGACATAAATATACTGTACTGTACACCATACAGTATTAACAGAAAAAATGACAAAAAATGAGTGTAAAAATTTCCTTACCTTTATTTCTGTGGCTGGTTTGCACACTGGAAGGGGCATTGCAAGGTGGGAGAGAGTGACCTATTGGGAGGAGGAAGCTGGAGAGGCAGGAGAACCTTCGGAAGGTGCTGGAGATACTGGGTAAGGTGAATCAGGATTGCCTAAGGAACATGCAGGAGATGCTAGAGATGACTCTACCTGTGCTACAGGTGTTTTATCTCAATAAATAGCTAATTTAGAGGGTACAAGATTTGTTGGAGGTCTCTCTACCTTCTTAAAGAATTGTTTCAGGCTAGTCTGGAAGATTGATGACTTCTCCCTAGAGTTGAGGAGATTAAATAAAATAATAGATGTAAAATACAGTTCTTGGCATATAACAAACACCCAATAAATGTTAGTTAATCAAAATTAGTCTTTCCAGTGCTACTTTATTTGCTGGTTTTCTGGGTGGCCAGAGGAGCAGTATTACCCAAAGAGAAAGAAGGAAGACATCAGAGCCAGGCAAGATGGAAATGGCCTTATCATCATCGGGAAGCAGAAAGTGGTATAGCATGCATACTCATCTGACTTGGGCATGACTCAGTCAAAATATCTTAAGATTTGTCAGTAACCACTGACAAATGCAGAATCATTGTCAGAGTGCCAGAACCAACCTCTACCCAATCCAGCAATTCAGCTGGAAGCGGGCCTGCTGGAGAAGTCCTGTGTGACCAAGGGTACTTGCACTCAGCAGTCCCTATTGAGAGATGCTGAATGAGACCCAGAAGTTCGGTGGGATGATGCTCCATAAAATTGATTTTTAGATCTGTTGCCACTGTCAGAATTCAGGTCTGCACAAATAGTACTATGATAATAATCTTCTGTCTGGCAGTGGTGCCTGTAACTTCTCCTGCTTCAAACACTACTCCATAATATTGCCAGAGGAATCTTTATAGCCTTGATAAAGTCACTTTCCTGCTGAACAACCTTTAAGGGTCTCAAGATTGACTATTGACTTAATATAAAACTTCTTGGTAAAGCATTTGAGGCTTTTTAGAGTCTCATTCCAACCTTCCTTCTCACTGTTTTTCGAAGATCATAAAGTTAATTGTTAGTCAATAAGCTGGAGGTCTATCATCTATATCCAGTAGGAACAACTTCTAGTTTCATGGTGTATTGCCTGTTTTAATTTTCTTCATATAATTCCACTGGGAAGTTCTAAGGGGCAAAATAAGGCAAGTAGTATTCCATTTTATAGATGGGAAAACTGAGACAGAGCGAGAGGGTAACTCCCAGGACATTAACAGCAACTTCTCCTAGATGCTTAGACTACCTGTCCTCTCCTTGTACAGACACATGGCTTTGGCTCGTTGACATAGCTCCACCATTGGCTTCAGGTGCTACCATTTGCTGGGAGCAGGCTTTGCAACATCAAAGGTTTAACACTAAATTCACAAAAATGAAGGTGCTTGGGCGAGTTTGCTCAGATGAGTTTTATTAGGTGCCCTTAAAAATCAGGTTTCATGCAAGTTTCTGAACTTCTGGCTTTCCATGAAAGATGTGAAGGTATGGCAGACTGTGCCTGCCTTCGCACAGGAGCAATGTTGGCGTGAGCCAACCCTTGTGCCCAGAGGTGAGCTCGGGTTTTCCCCAGATGTTACCTCTTCACAATTCCTTCAGCCTGCTCTTCTTTACTCACTTATATTACCTGCTTCATTCTGGTAAGGAAATCATGGATTAAAAATGAGAAAAAAAACTGTCTATTTTCTAAAGATAAGATGGCACATTTTAATCAAGAAAATAATACGAGATTATTGTGTTTGAAAAAAATCTTTGTTGTTTTGTATTAAGATTTGATTTTCCCAGAAGAGACTTGATATTGTTTGGGTGTTATTTTTTACTTTTGACAACAGAGCAATTTGAACCAGAACTCTTAATGACAGTCTTTTTGGATAAAAATCTTTGCAGGACCTTTTAATTAGGAATTGACGGGGTGATTAACTTAAAATTCACAAAAATAAACGTGGAAAGGAGAAGTACAGGTCAATTTCTGGCTGTGTTAAACTGTAAGGACAGCACCATTGGCAAGTGATTGTTCCCTTTTAACAGCTTTTCTAATTTTTCTTAATTGGATCTTTTGTTTTCTAATTGGATAGGGAAAACCATCATATGGCTTTCAATTACTAGCTGTGGCATGGTGATCCTGTCATATGGCACATGCTAAGTAGTCAGACTCTCAACATATAGGACAAAATAAATACCATCTCCAAGAAGCTTTTTGTGAGTGGGAGAGGGGCAACCGCCCATGTTCTGCATGAGTCTATGCAAGTCTGTGCTGAAATGGGACGTACTAATTAGCATGCTTTTCCAGGGACACTGTACGTATTTGTGTCTCCATTATCTTGATGATATAATTTTTAAAATTATTGCTCATCATAATATAAAAATACTTCTAAGAATACAACATTATAATTTTATTCCTGGAAAATAGTAAAAAGTGTACACACACACACACATATATGTACATACACACAAACATACAAAAGCATATAAAAGACAATGCCAAGGTCCTCACAGTAATTTGTTTCTTCTGCCTCTGGTGAATTTAGAGATTCTTTTTCTAATAAAGCTTCAGTATGGCTTTCTTATTTTACAACCACAATTGGATCTCTTTTGCCTACAGGATTAAATCTAAATATTTTGTCATGATTTATACCTGATCCCAACGTTTTTCTTCAGTTCCATCTTCTAAAATGATCACACCTTCACAACCCCCTCTGGTCAATGATTTTCTCACTTTCCTTTGGAGTAATGGGTATTTCACAATTCTGTTTATGTCATTCCTGATTCTTAATGTGTCTTCTATAGTTTTCTTTGTCTGGTTTATTTTATTCATTTGTCAGGATTAGACTGAAAGGCTTACCTTCCCAGTGAAGCTCTACCTGACAGCCCCAGGCACAATTTGTTATCTGGTGGTCAACCATTGAGTTTTCTTAGTATCTTTGCACTAGCTTCTGCTCATTCATTCAAAAATACTTTTTGATAAAAAACTGGACAAAAGTATTTTTTGTTTAAAATTTTATTGCTTTTAGACAAAGAGAAAAAGGTCGATTTGCTGCTTTACCTGTTTATGTATTCACTGGTTGATTATGGTATGTGTCCTGACTGGTGGTATCAGGATGATGCTCTAACCAACTGAGCTACCCAGCCAGGGCAAAAATACTTTTTGAATATCTCTATGAATAAGTACTGAATCCTGGGGTACATGGTTGAAGTACCCCAGAATAAGATGACTGTGGTCTCTGACTGAAGTGTAACTAATCCTTGGTTGATTACCTCCCTTGCTGGACTGTGAAACTACAAAGGGTAGGAATATTTGCTTTATTTTATATTTGATCAGTAGTATGTAGACTTGTACCTGCTCAGACAAGATGATAAATAAATACTCATTGCCTTTTCATGTCTTCTGGATGGAGAATATTGATCAGTTTTATAAAATCTAATACCTTAGTGAGTTAACCTATGATATCTACAATCTTGGCTTTAAAACTTGGAACAGTTAGTTGATATCACCTTCGTTTCTGTCTTTGAGATGTTATAGAATCTACTGACCCTTTTTATGCCTTCAGTGTGTATAAGTCTGATCCTGTGATGGGCACTTTGGCTCAGAACCTTGGTATGGCCCTTTCCCAGAGAGGAAACACAGTCTCTGATTAAATGCCCTTAGCAGACAGGGACAGGGCACAGCTGGGGTTAGAATCCAGCTAAATCCGATCAGATTGAAAATCAAGAAGAAACTGGTGCTTTTGAAGATTATGAATCTGGAAAGCTGCAGAGACGAGGGGCTGTGCGTCCCTGCTCGAAGCAGGTAGTGCTGCTTCTCTTTGGCTGTTAGTGCTGCTTCCTTCTGGCTTATGCTCCTAGAATTACTTTAAAGATGGACAAGTGAAGGGATAAGATTTTAATGCTGGGAACCTAACCCTACTCCCCTGCCCCCTCAAAAAGAGAGATAATTAAAGTCTTGGACAGGACATAATTGAGAATATGAAATGTCATGGAAATGAGGAGGACTTGAAACACAATGCCAAAAACTCTGTTTTCATGGGTCCATGTTTTTCTGAAAGGCATAAGTATCATTTTAAGTATAAGAAGAGCTTAAAGCTGGTGAATCTGTTAGTTCATTGTTACCAGTGACTTTAGATCATGGGGTTCTCTGCCTTACATAATTTTCCTTGATTTTGTGGTATATGTATACATCCCAGCTGATAAAACCACATTTCAGCATTTATTGTAGTGCTTCTCTGTTCTTGGTCATGAGCCGATTTACTGGTGCCATTGCCAAAATGAAGACATTCAAGAGGGCAAGGGAAGTCTCTCCTTCCCAAGGCAGTTCTGTGGATGCTGGAGCTGTGTGCATGTCTGGCCATCTCTTGAGCAGATTCTCTCTGCCGTATACACCATCTATGCATACAGCCTATGCCTTCGAGCTCATTATTGCTCTAAGTGTTTGCTCTTGGATTCGTGCATTATGTGTTTTATTTACATGCTTTATTTTTCATTTTATGAACAAATCAATAACTAGACTTATTCTTTATCGCACTGGATTAGTTTTATTTATTCCATTTGAATTTGATTAAAAAGCTGTCAAACATAAGTCTACATTTTTATCAGCAGAATATTTTCACAAAACTGGGTATGAGATGTGTTCAGCTAGAACATGCTTTTCACAATAAAACAATGTTTGATATATTCTTGACAGTTACCCCTTTGTTTATCCATGACAACTGAAACTCACCATCAAATGGATCTAGCAATCAAGTCTAGTCAAGTAATTCTTAGGGCATATTAAAGAATGACTTTTAAAGAAGTTCCTTTCTAGATTGATTTAATGTAATTCACCAGTAAAGCATCCTCAGAAGTATAATAAAAATTCTACATGAAATGACATAGCTAGGGAAAAAGAGGATATACAGTTTGATGAAGCTTCAAAATGTATGCTAACATTAAAAACAAGCAGCCATGCAATTCCTATATAATATAAAGATGAAAATTGCAGGGCACTAATTTTGCTTCTAATTTATAAAACAAGTATGTTTAAGGGACTGCAAATAGTATATATATAAAAAAACATGTCCAATTGCCAACGTTTTGAAGTGTCATTTTTTTTCAGAAAAATATTGCCATTGAACAAGAATTTGTACATTCCACAGAATAGTAACAAGCAAAGATGGCTGGACTATATCTACACATACGGAAATGTTCTTGAAGGATGAAATGTGTCTATATTCATTAAGAACCTGACCTCCTTTGTTCTGCTTAAAAATTATTAATTTCTGCCTTTCTTCCTTTTTTGGTTCTTCTCACATGTAGTAGTAGTGTAGGAACAAGTGTGAAGAAGCCAGAGTAACAAGAAAGCTCACCTGTGTGCACACATATCCTCAGCCACATTCACACTTATACTCCCTCATATATCTACACACACAACCACACAACCATTGCCCAGGAGCAGCACTGCAATTATTTCTTTGTATATGTGCTATACTCTGTATATTACTAAATAGAATGGAGCATGCATAATGCATGCTTAGAAGGCTAGACAAAAGAGCAGTGAAGGGGTTAATGTAGAACGCATATAGGCAAATATTGTCAACTATTTTATTCAAATGTTTGGAACTTAAACACACAATCATCATGAAGTTTTCACAAAATGAGGCATCTGTCGCATGAAAGAAAAAAAATATTTCAGAAATATGTTTACAGAAATGTAAAAATATTAGGCATTGAGACAGATGTGAACATATTCAGTAACTTGTCTTGTCTGTCAGTCTTCCTTTGAGCCGAAGATCTTATTGTACTCGCTCAACATGAGCTCAGCTATCTGGTTTTGGTATACCATGTGTATCGCCATGTTTCCTGTTTCGTTTTCAGCTCGCAGAAGAGTAGGTCCAAATACAATCCCTAAGCTTTGGGTTGACATGAGGTTCTTGGAGGCTTTGGCCACTATCCTGTGGAAACAGAGAGAAGGAAAGGTAGAGAAAAGATTTTATTGGACTTTGAAGAAAAAATGTAGCTACTTTTGAATTATAAAGTTTTGTGTTCTTGAATTCTTTTTTTTTTTTTTTTTAAATTCAATTTAAAGAAGTGAAGTAAGGGCATTGGTTGGCTTTGGCAAAACAGGAAATTCAACACAAACAAAAATTTTTCTAGTTCCAGAGAAACAACATCTATGCACTATTTAGTCTTCTACTCTTTATGCTTTATTGTATGGAAATAGAACTGATGACATTTAGGGAAAAATTTTATTGTCATGTACAACTTTTTATCCACCTAGTACTTGGCCATTGTCGGTACTCTATGAATGTTTGTGAAACAAATAAATTAGACAGCAAAAATTACTGTGGAGTCTAACTGGATTTAGACTTTGAAGTGTTTATAGTCAATGGAGGGAAAAGGTGACGTCCGTAAAATATATAACAATCCAAACACAAAAAGTAGAAAAATATATGCATAATTGATAATAGAAGCTAAACACAAAGACCAAGGGCAAAAATATGTTTTTAGTGTTTAGTATGAGAATAGTATTCCTGCCAAATGCTGACTAGAATATATATAACAAGAAGGTAGGTTTTTTTTTTTGTATTTTTCTGAAGTTAGAAATGGGGAGGCAGTCAGACTCCCACATGTGCCCGACTGGGATCCACCCGGCATGCCCACCAGGGAGCGATGCTCTGCCCATCTGGGCAGTTGCTCTGTTGCAACCAGAGCCATTCCAGCACCTGAGGCAGAGGTCATGGAGCCATCCTCAGCACCCGGGCCAACTTTGCTCCAATGGAGCCTTGGCTGCGGGAGGGGAAGAGAGAGACAGAGAGGAAAGAGAGAGGGAGGGGTGGAGAAGCAGATGGGCATTTCTCCTGTGTGCCCTGGCCGGGAATTGAACCCAGGACTCGTGCACGCCAGGCTGACGCTCTACCACTGAGCCAACCGGCCAGGGCCAAGAAGATAGGTTTTGAGATATTTCATTGTATGGGAAAATTCTAAGTCTCCACATTTATTTTGGTTAGCCAGTTTAGCTTACATCTCAATAAAATGCTAAAGCCGGCAGCATTTGCACAGGAAAAAGAGTTTCACTGGAATTGAAGAAATGTTTGCTTTTGTGAGGATTGTGTGGAGAGCTGGAATACTAATGAAACATTACAATGTCGCTTTATTAATAGTAATACCTTGCCTGCTCAACACAGGATTCTTAAAAATAAATTAAAGCCCTATCCTATCAATTGAGACATAAAAAAATAATGTTTATTTTTAATATTGAAACCTATTTGTTTTTATATTAAAATTAGGGATGAGGGAGTGATGTGAAGGAACTAGCTATAGCATACAGAAGGAAAGGGCGCTAAGAAATACTAAATTCTGCATTCCAAGGGTCGGATGAGTATAGTCAGAAGAGAGAGGAAAAGGACACTTCCCTGTAGGCAGTGGGGTCTTTGGTCTCAGTGCTCATGACAAAACATTGGTGCACTGGTTGGATTTTGGAGGACTCTCTTGTCTGGCCTTCCTGGTCTCCATAGCCCCAGTCAAAGGAGGCTATGGAGATTTGCTCTACTTCCATCCTGTCACAAACCTAAATCTCTAAAGTACCTCTTCTGTGACCAAGAGGTTATGCCTTCTTTATCCTGAAAAGGGTTGAGAAGGACCAAAGCTAACCATTTGTGACTCCCCACAGCAAAATGCCCTTGACCTGATCAATATCAAGAATAACCAAGTATTAGTCTAAGCAATTTTATTGTCTCATTTAATCTTCATAACAATCCCATAAGGTAGCTTCCACGATTAAGCCCATTTTGCAAATGAGGCCAAGAGTGGTGAAGTGTTTATCACACAGAGCTGAGGTGCTAACCCAGGCAGCCTGGTTCTAGTGCATGCAGAAACACCATAGCTGTGGTGTGTGTGAATGGCTGCTGTGCTTAACAACTGGGCTAATTTTCCCCTTTGTGATCCTTTACATAATTACCCAATCCGTCCATAAGAGGGTCTGAATTTTTATTTCTTGCTATAGTATTGTGATGGACAGCCCAGTTACAATAGATTTACTGTAGGCAAAATGACTCTCAAATCTGGACTGAATATTCAAGATATTCTGCCTCCTATTTTCACTTTTCTTCTGCTTTAAATGGAAAGCATTTGTATACGTGTGTTGGGATGGCTGCATTTTTGAAAGGGAGTCTTATATTTTTATTGTATCAGTAAGTTATAGGAGACTTGAAGCTGAAAGTTTCCTTTAGAATATAAGAAACTATGTCACACTGCTACTATATTTACCAAAAGTCAGTAGAATGATTTAAACATTCTCCTAACCTGAAGCAGGGTCAAATGGAGTGGGCTTTTGCTTCCCTTTCATAGACCTATTCACTTTGCTTTAAGATCTCTTTGAGCCTCTTCCAGGTATCTTTACTATACAAGTTATTAGCAAGATTCAGAGTAGATGAAAACAGGTGTTCTCTTTTGGTTTTAAAGTAATACTATTTTGTGATACCAATTCCTTCAGTGATACCAACACACACACACACACACACACATACACACAGTTAAAAGCAAATATGGAGAACGTTAACATAACTATTCAATTAATTGAGTGCCTATTAAGTAAAAGTTTTTTTAATTAATTTTAAAAATTTATGGTGTTAACACGGATTCAAGTGTGTGGTAAAAGATTTTTTTAACAACCTCTGTCATTGGCAGAAAGGTCAGTGTTTATAAAATTTATTGAGCAGAGGACATGGATCAGAGGTCATAGAGCATGCAGAAGGTAGAATCAAAAGCAAGAGATATTGAAAGTTTGAAGATGACTAAGAAAGGGCATCTTGGCAAACGGCAGAAGAAGAACTTTAAGACATGGAGTTCAGGGAGACTGAAAAGAGAAAGAAATGACAAAGATAGACTGAAGATTAAAGATATTTTCCTACTTAATAATGGCTATAATTTCAGTGGGTAGCAGAAACAGTGAGATATGGGACAGTTTAGAGCCAGAATCGCTTCAAAGTCACAAAGGTGAGGCAAGAAATCAAAGGAGGTCCAGAGTGGATTATTGGAGGGGGCAGCTGTGGCTGTCAGGAAGTTGTGGAGGTAGAAGCTGGAAGAGCCCCATAGCATCTAGAGGCACTTGGGTGGCTGAAGGAGTAATTTAGCTCTCCAGCGCATACGAGAAAGATCCAGCAGGTGGGACTTGAGCCATTGTGTGAGAGAAAGGAAGCTGAAATAGGACTAGACATTTTTCAGTTTCTTCAGAGACCTTTATATTTTGCCATCTCAGCTAAAGGTTTGGTCTTAGAATCCAGAGCAGGAACAAAGGTAGAGGAGGAAACTAAGACTGACTTTAAACAGGATGAAGAGTAGGAGGCTAGAGCTGCATGTCAGAACCCTCCTTGGGGAAAGCACTCTCTATCTTAGCTGGTGGGTCATGGAAGAGAATTTCTGCATTAGATTTCTGCCAGTGCATCATTTTCTGTGGACAACTATTGACATTGTACTTCTACACATGTGTAAAGATGGAACACCATTCTGTTTCAAACCTGTATCTTTTGTGTGAATTTCTCTGTGCACCTATTTGATTTTCATAAAACCAGCTTTAAGTTATAAATGCTTTAAAATAATCTTTTTATAAGTAGATTTTACTAAATAACAAAAGTTTAGTGTTTTTGTTATATTTGTATTACTGCAGGTTAAATTTTCTTAGGTTGGAATTGCTTCCTAAGGTGGAAAATCAAGTTGCCTGCATTAACTTAGAAAAATCAAATGTAGTTAAGAAAGAAAGTATGAAAATATGGATGCAAATTGTATAGAATACATGTTATCTTTCTTATTCAATGTTACAAAATGTGTGCTTTTTTGTGGGTGTACAATATATCTATATCTATATATTATTGGCAATTCATGTCCTATATATCAACCGACTAGTAGTTAGTGTGTTGAGAAATTAGTCATTCTTTAGGTTAGAAAAGATGCTGAGAGTGAAGACTAATTTGCGATGGAAGTTACCAACTACTAAACTATATATTATAATTCATGTAGAGAGGCAATGTATAGTTTTATATTAACACTTGAATTATCGTATTTTTTGCTCCATAAGACACACTTTTTTTCCCCCAAGAGTGGAGGGGAAAATGCCCGTGTGTCTTATGGAGCAAAAAATATGGTATTTTATTAAATATTTTAACACACCATTTGGTTCAGAATATTTTTTTCTTATTTTCCTCCTTAAAACCCTAGGTGTGTCTTATGGTCAGGTATGTCTTATGGAGTGAAAAATAAGGTAGATGGTATCCCTTTCTAATAGACAGTGGAAATAGATATTTCTAGCAATGAAGGCCCTAAAACTGGAAGTGTCTGGGAAAAAGGTAATAATGCTATTATAAACTTCATTATTCAAATGTGAATGTACCGACTCTACCTCAACAGACTCTTAAAGAGTTAAGTGGTGGATGTAGTATCATACAGAAACTCAACAACAGTTTCAAATATAGCTAGAATACTATCCTACAAAATTATTTAAATTTTAGGGTTTTTTTTTTTTTTACCTCAGATTAACGGATATCATAGTTTTCACTCTTACTGTGAAGGACCAGCTGAGCAGTACAAGTGCCATTATTTCTGATGGATTCACTAGTAAAACATGTAGAGGAGAAACAGAGGCTATTGAAAGAAGTAAAAGCCCCGCATGGCAAAAAAAAAACAGAACAAAAACAAAACCCAAACCAAAAACAGCCCATTTAACTAGTGTCTAAGATGGAAAACTCTCAGAAAGACTAAGCTGTATTTCCAGTAGCTTAAAGTAAAATTGAGTTGTGTTGTTGGAGGGGTCTGACTCAGAAACCAAGCACATTTTACTAGGGTTCTGGCAGTACCTCCGGACAGCTTTCATGAGAGCGAGTGCTACAAAACACCATTTCTGTGATATATTTTACAAAAATAGCATTCATGAGTAAAATAAGTTTGGAAAAGATTGTATGCCATTTTTTTCTTCTTGAAAACTCACAATGCACAAAAGTATGATAAAGTCTCGACAAGTCCTGCAGAAAGTATCTTTGCTCATCTCTGTGAGACTCCTGTGTCCCCCACTTCCTTGAGTGTTGTAGATTCTCCTGAGTGACCACAAGGAACACAAATAAGAAAACGTTGCTGTAGTTGCTTTGCCAAGGGACTATTGCATGCGTCTGAAAATGCTATGGATTTCACGCTCTGGTGCCACCCTGGGGTCAGAAGTGTGGAGCAGCTAACTTAGTACAGTCGGACTGTGGACCTTCCTGGAGAGTTCCGCCCCTTTGGTGGGGCTTAGATTTCATCAGGCCTTAGACTCCACGACGATGCTGTAAATTTTGAGCTACAATGAATCTGTTTTCAGCAAAAAACTCCCTTTCTAGGCAAAAAAAAAAAAAAAAAGCAAAAGAACACATCTGAAGGAGAAAGGTGAGAGCAAAGGCTTGGTTGAGAGATCAACATACAGTTTAATACAGATGGTTGGGTGAGAAGGTGCAAAGCATGTGGACCTTAGGTCAATATTTGGAAATTCTTCTACATGTTTGTTTACTCACCATTAATTTACTCTTAAGGAATCCTTAAAGCAAAGATACTCAATTCTAAACAACACAAAGAGCTCAAAGTTTAGTGCCTGTGTATGTTTGACTACTAGGAAAAAGACCCCAAAGTGTAACTCTTGAAAAAGGTTATTTATTAATACTGCCCAGTTTAAAATAGACTGACAAAAATAATTATAATTTTATAAATTTGTTCATGAAACAGCACTTGATATGTATTCACTGTAAAAGGAATTCTTATACCGCTAAGTAAAATTCAAGTTTATAAAATCTTCAAGTGGGTAAGAATTCATTTTTTCTCACAAGAGCTTAAAAGGACGATATACAGTTTACAGCATAAAAAGGAGAGGAAATGCCAGAACTACTTTTTGTCGAGCCCAAATGGAAGGAGCAATGATCCATCAATTTAAGATTATTTTAGAAACAATCTATAATCCAGCACTACAGATGTTGGACTCCAGACAAAAAATCCTTGCAGCCTTATGCTGGGTAAGTTTTTCCAAGAGTGAGCTGAATTGCTAACTCAAAGAAATTTCTTAGTTGCTTAAAATTACAGCCAAATGACTCAAACTGAAAGAGAGATTTACTATAAAACACAAAATTAATACTGAATTAAGAAGACCAAATCATTTAATAATAGTCCAGCTCTAAACAGATATATGGACGCAAACTTCCTTTTCAGTTTGTGCTTGGCTGTTACCATAGTGACTTGCAAAGGAAGTTGAAAGCCACATAATTGCCTGCAGGACAGCTCTCAGATTATTGGAAGTGTATTAAAAGTGTTCCCTTCCCTATCTCTGCAAGGCTGTGACTTTCCAACACACATAACTTTAGGTGGTTTAACTTGAAAAGTTTGGTGGTGAAGGTGTGCCTGCCATCAGGTTACACCTGGCTTGCAAAATACAGTTCCGCCGCTGTATGTGAAATGTTAAGTGTGACTTTGACCATGTGAGTGAAAGAGACCGTTAAAAATAAGATACATTTTCAATGTGCTCAACTTATGTTTCCTAGGTGCCATGGCTACTTTGAGGGGAATTCATGCTAACCGTGTGTTTGCTTACTCTCAATCTGCACAAGCTATACTGCTCTCTACACTGGACTATTTTTTTAAACGTATATGGTTGGGGACTTAGCAGGAATTCCACCTTCTCCCTTAAAGTTGTGGCTGTCTGTCAGTAAAATGTTCAAATATTGTAGAAGCAAAAGAGCATTCACCAATGATTTCGCATTTAACACTGATGTGTTTCAAGGTGGTCATTTGACAGTAATCCAGCCATTTGTATATGTATTTATAAGTCAACTGGTTTAAATTAATTACAGTCTTTAAATTTAGATCTAAAAATCACATTATTATTATTTTTTAAACAGGTTAACAACAATCCTCCTAAATGGTGTGTTATTGCTATATTTGTACACTTTTGCTTTTAAATAATCTCTAAAGCCATGTGTGTGTAATTCTGTCACTGCACAGCATGGAAAAGGGGCTTCATGTGGCAGATGCATATTCATAGCTCACATGGCCTTGTTCTTTACATTTATTAAGTACCCTCTTTACACTGAATTTCAATGTAGAAGACAGCATTTTCAATTGTTCACTTGTTTCATATTTTTATTGATTGGACATTACAGACAGATTCTAAAGTATCTTTTAAAGCAATATTCAGAATATTTAATAAGATTGGGGGAATGATAAAGTAAAAAGAATAAATAGCCCATAGACTTCAAAATGACTTATTTCTAGTTGTAATGTGACAACTACTCTATAATGCGACAACAACTCTAGATAAAATGGGATATTATAGCCAAATTCCTTAACTAGTAGATAATATCATAAAGGAACACTGAGCTACTATTATTGGTTGAATATGTATTATGTGTTAGTTACTATGCTTCAACTATATCACAATTTTGAAAGGCAAATTTTAAAATCAACTTTAATTTCTTTTTCTGAATATAAAGTAATACATTCAATTCAAGAGAATTTTAAGTTTAGAAAAGGATAATAAAGAAAAAATCCACGAGTCACCATAAACAGCAAATAAATGTAACTACTATGGATTCATAAAAACCTACTGAGTTCCTACTAGGTGTTGGACACTGTTCTGAGTGTTGGAGGCAGTGCAATGAGTAAAGGTCCTGCCCATGTGAAGTTTATCATATACCAGGAGAATCAGATGACAAACAAACACTAAACAATATGTAATATGAGTTTAGGCACTGAAGGATTAAAAAAAAAAAAAACTAAGAGAAAGAGAAGTAGCTGTTCTTCCATTAACCCTAGAGATCTTTTTAAAAAAACCCTAATGTCCTGAAATCCATCCCCAGTCATACCTGTTTACTTAGTATGGGGCCTGGCTAGCTGCAGGTAATATGGCCCCCAGATAATTCTGATGAGTAGAGAGAGTGTGTTGGAAGTGCTACACAGAGCAATAAAGGTACTCAGAGCTGAAGAAGCCCTTCCTAAGGACATCTAGGTAGAGACCTCCTTCAATGCACACCAGGGGAAGGAGACTCTAGGCATAGAAGAGTTGGTAGAAAATCCCAGTGGTGAGATTGTCTTTGGTGGATGTAGAAGTAAAAAGGACAGTGGCTGGAGGCTGAGGAGTGAGGCACAGGAGGCAAAAGAGGCTGTGGAGGAGTTTATGGGCCTGGGTATGGACTTGTGATTTAATTCAAAGATGATGATTCTTTAAATAGTAGATATTATCATAATCTATTCTTGGATTTTGAACAGCAGAATGACAATGCCAGGATTTAGCTGTTATAAATAAAAAATGTATTTACATACATATTTGAAAGCATTCGTTTTATATAATTCTGTACCTAGAATTTTTTCACTTTTATCTTCTATATGTAGTATTTATTATTTACTCACTACTTTATATGGGACAGAACAGGTTGTACCCTATTATTTCTTAGTATAAATAAAATTGATATATTAAAAAATATTTCCATGTATGTACTCTTCCTTCACATCTGGAGTATTTTTTCAGGCAGTGATTCCCTACCAGTGATAATTCTGCTATCCCCATGGGGCATTTGGCAATTGCTGTAGACATTTTTGATTGTCATGACTAATTGGAAGCAAAGAATGCTAGAATGCTACACTGGACAGTCCCCCCCCCCCCCCCCCCCCCGCCAACAAAGAATTAGCCAGTCCAAAATGGCAATAGCACTGCTTTTGAACAACACTGCTATAAGACAAAATAGTAGGAAAACAACAACTAGATCAATGGTTCTCAAACTTTACTGTTCATGAGAATAATTTGGATGCCATGTTGAAACACAAATATCTTGGCTCTATCCTTAGATTTCTTATTCAGTGAGTCTGGAAGGTATTGGGGAATCTGCCTTCCTCACAAGGTCCCAGATGATGCTGCTGCTAGTCAGGAGACCACATGAGAACTCATACTAGAATATTAAGTTATAGCTCATCTTTTCTTCAAATGTGGTAATGTGAGATGTGTTAGCACATTTCACTGTGTGTAACATGTAGTCCTTTTATCACGATTATCATTTAGTACTATTCTTTTAAACAATTTTCATTTTGATAGGTGAGAATGGTCTGTCACTCTTTGAATTTAAAATTCTTTATTTTATTTTATTTGTTTATTTATTTAAATTAAGTGAGAGTAGGGAAGGCAGAGAGATAGACTTCCGCATGTGCCCTGACCAGGATTCACCGGACAAGCTCCCTATGGGCATGCTCTGCTCCATTGCTCAGCAACCAAGTTATTTTTTAGCACTTGAAGCAGAGAAAGAAGCCATCCTCAGTGCTCAGGGCCAACTTACTCGAATCAAATGAGCCATGGATGTGGGAGAGGGAGAGAGAAAAAAGGGGGAAAGGTGAAGAAGCCGATAGTCACTTCTCTTGTGTGCCCCTAACCCAGAACATTCACATGTTGGCCAACACTCTACCACTGAGCCAACTGGTCAGGGACTGAATTTAAGATTTTTTGAATTTAAGAAATGAAGAAAAAATTAAAAATAAAAGAATTCATCTAAATTTTCTCTTCTGTGAACAATAGCTGTTTATATCTTCTGCCCCTTTTCCATTGAAAGCTTATTTTGTTAGTTTAATCTATTTATTTATTGTGTATAATAAAACTAATATAAGTCTTTGAAGAAATGTATTAATCAGAATTATGTGGAATAAAAAAGTAAAATCCTCTGGTTTCCTATTAAAACTTTTTAATGTTAATTATAGTTAACAGATGGGTATTCCTCTTGGATGTTTTTCTATCTATTCATCTACCTCTCTTCATATATATTTTTCCTTTCTAAAGATGGAGATAAAAAATACATGAAATGTTACAATTTGATTTCTTTCTCCTTAAGTATATATTGTGGGCATTTTTCCATGTCAGTACATATAAAAAATACCTTATCCTTTAAAGAAAGTTATTACATTTTATAGTATAGAAATACATGAACTTATTTAACCATTGTCCTGCTGGTGGGTTTTTTGGTTGTTTCTATTACTTTGCTATTAGAGACAGTGCTACAATGAACATCTCATATATTTAGATTTGTGAGTTTTTAATGAATTAAGAAGCATGACATTTAATGCTTTTTGTTGTACTTATGTTCTCCAAGTTTTTTTTTGTTGTTGTTCCATAATTTTATTTACTTAATTTTTTTATTTTTATTAATTTTAATTTATTGTGTTTACATGGATTTAAGTGTCCCAATGAATATAACTCCCTCACCCCCCACCCCTGTGATCCTTTTTATAACCCCTTTTCCCCCTTTCCCCTAACTCCTTCCCCCCTTCTCTCTAGGATTTGCTGTCTTGTTATCTATATCACTGTTTATGTATATATAATTTCACTTATCCCTTTACCTTCTCTGATCCCATTACCTCATCCCTCTTCCCTCTGACTGCTATGCCTCTGGTTCTTGTGAACCCGCCTCTGTTTCTATTCTGTTCCTCAGTTCATTCTGTTCATTAGATTCCACATGTAAGTGAGATCATACAATATTTTTCTTTCTCTGCCTGGCTTATTTCACTTAGCATAACAATCTCCAGGTCCATACACGCTGTCACAAAAGGTAAGATTTCCTTCTTTTTCACAGCCATAGAGTATTCCACTGTGTATATGTACCACAGCTTTCTAATTCACTCGTCCACTGACAGACACTCTGGCTGTTTCCAGATCTTGGCTATTGTAAACAATGCTGCAATAAACACGGTGTGTGTGTGTGTGTGTGTGTGTGTGTGTGTGTGTGTGTGTGTGTGCATATCTCCTTTTGAATCAGTGATTTGGTGTTCTTAGGATATATTCCTTAAAGTGGGATAGCTGGTTCAAAAGGCAGTTCCATTTTTAATTTTTTGAGGAAACGCCATACAGTTCTCCACAGAGGCTGCATAAGTCTGCATTCCCACCAGCAGTGCAAGAGGGCTCCCTTTTCTCCACATCCTCGCCAGCACTTATTGTGTGTTGTTTGTTAATATGTGCCATTCCGACAGGTGTGAGGTGGTATCTCATTGTGGTTTTAATTTATATTTCTCCTGTGATTAATGACATTGAACATTTTTTCATATGTGTATTGGCCATTTGTGTGCCCCTCTTTGGAGAAGTGTCTATTCAGGTCTTTTGCCCATTTTTTAATTGGATTGTTTACCTTCCTGTTGTTGAGTTTTAGAAGTTCTTTATAAATTTTGGTTATTAATCCCTTATCAGACATATTGGTGATTATGTTCTCCCATTGTGTGGTTTGTCTTTTTATTCTGTTCTTATTGTCTTTAGCTATGCAAAAGCTTTTTAGTTTGATATAGTCCCATTTGTTCACCTGTCCTTTATTTCACTTTCCCGTTTTACTTAAATTTTTATGTGGTCATACCTAGAATTATTTTTTTCAAAATCTTTACAATTGTTTTTGTTATTACAAAATTCACCCATTTAAAGAAGTCAGGTAAATATCGTTTGCTCCTACTTTTTCTTTAATGATTCAATTTTCACATCTCCTAATTCATCTTAAGTATTTCACTGTGTGAAATGTAATGTTCACCTAAAATAAATTTTCTCCAAAAGCTAGTTAATTCTCCCCTAACATTCATTGAGAAAGTTCCCCATTTTCTGTTGATATTTCATGCCATGTTTTATGCAGATTTCTACACTTACAGACACATACGTTGGTACATCCTACTCTATTGATAATTCTGTGTGTATTCTGAACTACTACCTTGCTGTTTAAATCATTGTAACTTTAATATATAAGGAATAGTCTTCCTGCCAGTTTCTTCATTTTTAGTTGTGAAAGAAAATATTCAGATAATTTTTTTCAGATGAACAAAATGAGCCTAAATAAAGAGTGAATAATTTGATCAAAGCCACATAGTAAGTGACAGCATCCAGATTAACATAAAGATATTTATCACTCTGGGATATAGATTTTCTAAAAATCAAATAACTAAGATTCAAGAATTTTTCATTTGAAATCAAGGGTTTCCTAACCGTGAGGCCTGAGGTCCAAAGAACACTTGGAAGAGAAATAAATCAAAGAATTAGCAAGAAGTCTTGGGTGACATATTTTAACTTTTTAACCACGTAATTCACATCTAAGGATATATTTACAGAGATGAAAAGGGTGTTCAGGTGGAAGAAAAACCAAATTAATTTGAATTATCTTTCTCTCCAGATTCACACAGTGTATTAAACTTCTGAAAGCATTAATTTCTCATTGTGAATAGAACTGCACTAAACTGCACTGTTGGTAAGATAGATGGAGGATTTTAGCTATGGGTTCCCTTAGGTGTTTTCTTTCATGCTTTAAAATGATTTTAGCCATTCACATCTGACCATGTCAGAGAGAAAATAAGTCTTGGATTTTATTCCCTGAGCTCTGCTGATCTACTGGTCCAACTGATACTATCACCATCCTGGGAAGACACTACCCTGGATTTAGGGGAGAAAGGTTAGGAAATATGTGTTAGGAGTATTTTTAGAAAGAAAATATTATAAGATTGTCATTATTCTCTACCAAGCATTTGTTCAATAGAGCCGTTAAAAAACTAAAATGTGCTACTAACATTTTATATAGAACATTGGGGGTTGTGCATGGATCAGCATTAATTAGGCCAAGTAGAATAAGGCACCTAATAATAAGCTATCAGTGGAAAATATAGAACTTAAATATTTGCCTTATGATGTTAGATAAAACTAAAATGAACACTATCAATATGCAAAGTCAGAATTCATCAACCTCTCTTCTATTATTTTCTTTTCACAAAGGTGAAGAGAACAGCTATTTCATTTTCCTTGAAGGGCATCTACATAAAATCTTCAGCAGTCATTTGAAAATTGTCTTCTTGTTTAAAAGATTCTGGAATAACTAAAAGAGAGCTCGTTGCAATTTGGGTAACATCATTCAATTGCCCAGGCTTAGTTTTGCTTTCTGAGGAAGGTTAAGTTTCAGGTACTATTTGCAGTGACTTGACTTGAAGAGAGACACTGTGTCCTGGAGAGCCCCAAAGTGGATGTGCCCAGCAGAGTGAGGCGCTCCTCTATGCTGGAGCAAAAGGACTGAAGGAGTGTGATTTGGATACAAGAATAGTTAGGGAAGCCATGATGATGGGGTGCAAGAAGCCATAATATGAAAAAGAAAGTCAACTGTCCTCTTGTAACTCCAGTTCCTAGAATTGGCCCAGAGACCAATTTCACCTCCCAATCAAGAATTAGAGTTGTGAAAATAGACTAGGCTGCTACAAAAGATTCATATTTATTATAGAATATTTAGAAAATGAAATGTAGACAAGTCAAAGTAAAAGGTAAAATCCTTTATAATTCCATCACTTAAATATTACTACTATTGATATTTGGTTGCTATACATTTTTCCATATGTGTACTAGAAAAGTACAGGGAGCATCTAAGTTTATTAACTATTTGGTACATAAAAAGGCCATGCGTTTCCCATCAGGAGGCATTCAGCAATGAGGCATCCCCAAACTACAGCCCGGGGGCCGCATGCGGCCCCCTGAGGCCATTTATCTGGCCCCCTGCCGCACTTCTGGAAGGGGTACCTCTTTCATTGGTGGTCATTGAGAGGAGCATTGTATGTGGTGGCCCTCCAACGGCCTGAGGGACAGTGAACTGGCCCCTTGTGTAAAAAGTTTGGGGACCCCTGCTAGTTGATGGAAGTTAAGTGGCATTTAAAATGTCACTTGGGCTCCCAGACTAATGATGAGCGAGCGCACATTCTGGGAAAGTCAAACTGTCATTTGAGATGGGGTGGGATGACCTATAATAACGGAGGTTTCTTCCCGACCCTTCCTTGTACCTCATGCCTATCCTCAAGACTCAGTCCGCAGCACTTTTGGACCTCCGCGGAGGGATAGCACTGCAGAAAAGAGAGAAGGTGCTTTGGAATTTTGCAAGCAAGGGCTTTTGAATTGCAAAAAAATAACTGTGCCTTTGAGTTTCAAAAGCTTAAGTTTCCAATAACTCCGAGTTGCAGCTATGGCCAACTAATAGAATGGAAGGTAGATGAAGAGCCAGGGTGTCCTGCTGCCAGTCAAAAGAAAGAATTTCTAGACTGAAAGAAAGAGAGTCAGGGCGAAGAGAGCTGAGGCTCTGGTGAGGTCCCGCAGAGGGGAATCCCGATCTCTTCCTATCCTCTTCCCTGGGGATAGAGGCTGTCAGAAGGTTTGAGGACTCTGAGGTCAGGTGGATCCATGTTCTCGTTGGGGAAAACCTAGGGATATAGCAAGATTCCAGAATTCCTTATGTTCAATATATCAGAAAAAGTTAAAGAAAAATTACTGCATGGTTTATTGAGGCAAAAATGACATTAAGATAGTTTCATGGAGTTCTGCCTGAACAGTGACTGAAACTCAGACCTGGGATTGAAAGTTGTAGATGATGACAGAGAACCAGGAGGGAGTGAAGACCAGCCTGGACAGGTGACATAAGCCATATGCACTCTACTCTGTTTATCTGCTATCTTCTTTCTTCAGTAGAATATAAAGATCTTAAGCACCAAGACATTATTTGTTTTTGTATAGTGCAATATCCTTAAATCAAGATTAGTGTTTGACTCATAGTACTAGGTGCTCAACAAATATTTATTGAAATACTGTATAAACGGCTGCTGTCCCTGGCCCCACCAGGTGCTTAGGCTGCACATGGCTGTCCAGAACTAGAAATGGTCCAGGAAAATGTCCACGAGAAGTTCTGAATTGACCAAATTGAAGTCATTTAGTAGAATGGGCCTTAAGAGTGAAATTAGTTTTGATTATGGCCCAATAATTACCTTTCTTGCACACCTGAGTTTTATACCTACTCTGAGACAATAAGAGCATAAAAGCAGAGATGAAGAAAGTTAATTTAAATATTTAATTTATTTAATATTAAATTTAAATAATTTATTATTCCTTGAGAACTTGTTAGGGGCCTATAATTGTGCAGGGTGCCTTTTTTTCTATGTGCTATTTGACAATGAATTTCCAACATGTACCTGATTTGAACAAAACTGATGAGAGTTTAGAGTAGAATATAATTTTTATCTGGTTTATACTATACATAGTTGAAACTGAAGAGAACGACACCATTTTTCTTGGTCATCTAAAATCTGACCATCAAATACATTTTAGGTAAAATTCTCAATGTATCTTCAGAAATTAAAATCTCTTCAAAACATACTATGCTTGGCTTAAAGATAGAAATTATTTATTTTTCTCTTAAGCATATAAATTTATAATCTGTATGGAGGTGGAGAAATAGAATGTGCCAGTTTCTGCATATATCTTTGTACATTCGGACGTTGGTCGAATCCATGATTCTATTGCACTGCATGCCCATCAGCATTTACCTGTTGTAATCACTTCTGCGGGCAGGATTAAATGTTTCATCTTTTAAGGACAATTATCAAGCACTACATTGAGCCTTATGACAGAATCTCTCCTAGTGTTCAGGCTGCTAAGAGACCATTACTTTATTTACTAATTTGAATATGATGGTGGCTGTTTTTGACACAGAAATGGGCCCCTCAGACTTTCTTTCATAGAGGAACTTCCAGACTCTCTGTGGGGAGTGAGGTTAGTAGAGAGACTTCAGCTGTCTTCTTCTTCAAAGTTTGCCTCAACTTCAGTGAGCCACCTTGCCCAAGGGCACTGACTGATCTGTGTGGCTGTTGTGCCTGTAGGACAGGGGGCTGCATGTATGCCAGGGTTCCCTGTGCAATTGGCTAAGGCTAAGCTGGGTCTACGTCAAGCTTCAATTTCTTCCTCTGCCAATCCTGCTCGCACCCCCTCCCTTCCACAAGGGTTGATCCCTAATAAATAGCTTGCATGTCAAACTCTTTCAGAACTTAACCTGTGATTATTGGTTTCAGGATTGGTCCAGCAAAACCATCAAAAATGGGGATTTGGGGCAGGGTCACTTGATGGCTGGCTGGAAATAAGGGGTCTGTCAGCAGCAACAGGCAAGTACTTGGGTACTTGATACAAAGTGGCAGTCCAGATGTTAAAACTCTTACTGGTGGCAAATCGGGATGTTATATCCATGGAGGAAAGACCAGTAGTGTGTAATATATTAGGCATTTAAACATAAAGGTAAGAGGTTGTGGACAGTAACTACAAGGTCAATGAGATTGAAGAACTATTTAAAAAAAAATTATTTATTGATTTTAGAGAGAGAAGAAAGTAGAGAGACAGAAACATCTATCTGTTTTTGTATGTGCCTTGACTGGGGATTGAATCAGCAACCTTTACATAGCGGGATGATGCTCTAACCAACTGAGTTATCCAGCCAGGGCTAAAGAACTATTGCTGAGCACCATTTATGTTCCTCAAAAAGATGTTTGAAATGATAGGGTCTTTACTCTGTGAATCAGGGTTGGCTGTAGGAAATCTTATGACAGAACTAGGCTTACTGATACGATAAGACAGTGAAACAATAAATATTAAGTGGTGGGCTTAATTGCTAGCAGCCAGACAGATACAATCATGATAATAAGCAGTAGAGACCGAGGGACAGCCAAGAGGACCTGACTCAGAGAACTATGAAGATGGTTAGTAGAACATGGTATCCTCAAGAGCAAAATAAATAAGTAGCCCACAAGGATGCTATAAAGCTTGTATTACAGTATTAGAATAATATATCTAGTCATTGTTTTATAAGCTACTGCTGCTTCCTGGGCACTTAGAGGTTTTGGAGTCCAGGGACGAGCAGTCAAGGGGAAGAGTGGTCATCAAGTCAGGGGTCATTAACCCTGATCATGTGGAGAAGGTAGGGTTGTTGTTACATGATGAGGTTAGGGAGTAACATGTGTGGCATCCAAATGATCCACATGGGGCCAAGTTCTCTGTTTCCCAGTTTTGGTGCTTAATGGATAGGACAGAAATTCTTGTCTGACAAGACTCACAGAAGAGGAGCGTGGATTTCTCAGGGATGAGATTGGGAGTCACTGTGTTGGGTCAGCCACAGAGGCAGATTAAGGTCAGTTGAGGCCCCAGATGCAGAAGAAAATATTGGCCTCCTGTCATTAGAAAAATGTATAAAGTTGGGGTTTTGTGGGGCCTTTCAGAAGTTAGGGCCTAGGGCGCATGCCTGGTGCACCCACCGTTAAATCCACCTCTAGTTAGCTACCACGACCATCAGAAGCAATAACAGATTCCCTAGAATCGATAGTAGAGGAGGGAGATGATGAGTGTCCACTGTAGGCTCAGGCCCAGCTCCAGCTTCAGGGCTGAGTTTGTGCTGGTTAAGCTTCCTTTTCAAAGGCTTCCTTGGGAAGTGAAGTCTCTTAGATTCCTAGGGGAGCTGTTCTTCAAACGTATGTAAAGAATGGATTAGAGAAGTACGAACAAGGGACTGTTGTGGACAAGACATGTTCTACTCAGATGCTTCTTCAAGGAAGAGCACCCAAATCCAGGTGTTAGCCAACAGTGAGCTTCAGCAGTCAGCTCCTGCAGGGTTTGCTTCAGCTGAAAAGAACCCCACCCTCTACTCTGAGGGTGAGCACATGGCCAGTGAATGATCACAGGGGATGTAGACAGGCTGAGTAATTTTGGCCCATTTAGAGACCACTCTCCTGGGACACACATGCTCCAGAGCCCCTGTGGGTTGGCCAAGCTTTGTTGGCCTTATGTCATACTTTGACTTTTCTTTCTTTCTGATCCTGCTCCACCCTGCCTTCTGTTGAAGGTTATAGATAACTGGTGCCAAGGTACATCCACCCTGCAGTGGTAGTCATGAGCTCTGGGGAATCAGAAAAGCTCTGGTTGAAGGAAAACTGGCTTGTGAGAAAGGAGACCTGAAACCTGGGCCTGAGTCTAGGCCTGGTCAGCGCCGTGGTCATGAATCATTCCCTTCCGTTCTGAATTTGTTTTTTATCATCAACAAAACTTGAATAAAATCATCATTCCTTATGTATAGTGCTTTATATTGTCTAAACTTGGTCTGGTCATTCTAGAGCAGAGTCTTGGTCCTTGCTGCATGATAATATCATCTGTGGCACATTCAAAACTATCAATGTCAGGGACTCAACCACAGAGAATTTGTTGTAATTGGCCTGCAGCAGGAATGGATTTGATAAAAACTGTGTTATTTTATTGTTCCCACCGAGAGAACCACTGTTTTGGGGAAAACCTGAAATCTGGACACTCAGAATCCTACGTTCTTGTTCTCTGAGGTTCTCTAAGCCTCAGATTCCTTGCCCAGAAAGCGAAGTTAATGGTGATACTGGCTTGTTTTGAAGGCTGAGTAAAAAAGAGGACAAACTCCTTTGCAAATCATAGAGACACTGCTTTTCGTTATACACGCTTACATTTGCTTCTGTCAGTTGTTATTTTATAAACAAAGACAGGGAGATTGGGGCTCCTTGGTTTTCCATTCCGGCTAGAGCTTTGCAAACAGTGAGGGGATCACACAGAGATTCTGACATAGTAGCCCACGGTTGAGGCAGAGGCCTTTGGATTTCTAAAAAGCTTCACAGGCAAATCTGGTGCACAGTTGGGTTTAAAGACTTCTTGGTAAAATCACCTGTCCAAAGGTCCCAGAGCCAATTAAGTAAAAAAGCTGAAATTCAAATCAACACCTTTCCATATCTCTTGAGTTTCATCCATGCTGAGTTTTCATTCCTGCACATGAGTCTTATCATAATGTTATATGGTGGTCATAAACTATAGTAATAGAGACAAGAGGGATTTGGGTTTTAAAACATCATATAAATATAATGTACTGTGATTATTAAATATTAAAATAACTATTCTTATTCCATGTGATTTATGTGCTTTTAGCGAGTGAGGGGTGAAACTCTATAGGGTAACATAAGGTAATTTTAAGATGATATGAACCAAGCAGAAATTAAACACAGTGACACCAAGGCTGAAATAATGTGAGCAGGAACAAAATGTAACATTTCAGCAGAAACAACACAGGGTAGAGTATGCTACTGTCCTGCCCCTCTTACTTCACCGTGCTGGCTTCCTTTGGCATCATGAAGGAAGAGAATAAGATAAAGACAGAGAAGAGGGAAATGAAGAGCATTTCAGCGTGATCACGCCCAGGCCATTCATACTTCTCACATATCCTGGAAACAATCTCATACTTATTGGAAGGTATTACCTTTAAATATTTCTAACTTGCAGAAAGACAAATATTCTAGAAGCCGGATGTTAGCTTGTGGAGTTATCTGCCCAGCCTGCTCTGGGTTTGGAGGCTACCGCAGGGAGAGCAAATTATAGATGAGTGAATGTGTTACGTATTCTTTACATTTGCGGACTGGAGGGTAAGCTTTCCTTGACAGCTCTCTGATTTCTTTAACATAGCAAATCTTTAATCAGTCTAGATATGTTAAAATGTGATCTTTTACAGTGACTTGACCTGAGCTGAGTACTTGAGTTGAAATGTGAATATTTCCCCCTCAAAAGCTGACTTGTAAGAGAAAAAAAAATCAGATATTCTATGATATACTTTACCTTAGTGACAAGATGTTTTGGGGGAAATTATCCAAGCTTGAAATAAAATCTTTATTGAAAGTAATTCTACATTCATGCCAGTCAGATACATTGTAGGATTAGAGCAGATATCCCAGGGGAAAACTCGGTATATGCACCAGGCAGAGTTGATTATTTGAGGCTCCTGTCAGTTCTTAACTTCCTGACAATGGCTGAAGTATTCACAGCCGCTGCAACTCTGTTTTCATCTTTATTTTGAGAGAAAGTTAATACACTTTACCTTAACTACGTCAAATGTACTGGAAAATAACCCAGTAATAAGATACACCCCGTCTACCAAGTGATATCTGTATGTAGAGAGCATTTAGCTGTGCATTTTAAGGGAACAAATATAAGCAGCACATGACGGAAAGATACTGTGATTATTTTTTCTGCTTGAACTTTAAAATTTTCCTGGCAAAGTCTTTTGTGGGCCATCTTACAGTCAACGTGTATAAATAATCATGGGGCCAAGTAAATGGCTTTCATTGTAAATTCTCTTCAAATGGCAGGTCAACTTTTTATTATTATTGTTGTTATTATTTATTATTATTATAGCAATTTGCTTATTAATGTGCTTTAGTGTCAGGAAGAAAGGACCAGGTGTGCCAGCTGATATTTGGTTTCACTTAGGATATCAACAATAGCTTAAGAATTGTTTTTTGGCTATATTTTGTACTGCAACTAATTAAGAGAGAAGGCATAATTTTGTTGGGGTTCAGAACAGGTCAGCCTAAGATATTCCTCTGTGGTATGTGAATTGTTTTGAGCTAAAGGCAACTTTAGCGACTTTAGCTCATGAGAAACCTCTCCCCTCCGTTAACTACAGAGAACAACTTGATTTGGGGTCTTGCTTATAATAATATCTCTGATAAACTTTTCGACCTACCTATATGGCAGGGCAAACAGCTAATTACTGGGCGCATGCTCTCCCTGCAGTGCCCTCCGGGCGCGTGCTCTCCCTGCAGTGCCCTGTGGGCGCGTGCTCTCCTCTGGGCGTGTGCTCTCCCTGCAGTGCCCTGTGGGCGCGTGCTCTCCCTGCAGTGCCCTGTGGGCGCGTGCTCTCCTCTGGGCGCGTGCTCTCCCTGCAGTGTCCTGTGGGCGCGTGCTCTCCTCTGGGCGTGTGCTCTCCCTGCAGTGTCCTGTGGGCGAGTGCTCTCCCTGCAGTGCCCTCCGGAGCCCTGACGTCCTCACGCTCTCCCTCGCTCAGAGTGTCCTATAGACTCACATTCTCTTTCTGTCTCTGAATCGCTTGTGCATGTGAGGTCTCCAAGCCTCTCACATACATGGGGTTCCCACACATACGTATGTATTACATTTATTTTCTCTTTTCAATCTAACTTATGTCTATTTGATTATTAGACAAGCTGAAAAAACCTTGGGGGTAGAGGAAAGTTTCTTCCTCCCACCAATACTTCAAATTTAGATTTTTGTTCTGATTCATTGCAAAGGCCAGATATTCTGTAGGTCTAGAAGAAAGGGAAAGACATGACTAGTAGGTGCAGGCTAAAAACCACATTCATTTAAAAATTCAGAACTTAGTGTCATAATTTTCATCATTTGGTTGTTTATTCTAAAATGCATTGTTCTCATGTCACCAAAGAATGGAAGGAAGAAGCTGAAGTGGCCCAGGACAAAAGCTTAAGGACAGAAGTGATAGCCTCGCTTCATGGTGCAGAAAGTGACAACACGCTGCTCCAGACAGAGAAGTTGCAAGGTAGAAAGAAGATGCATTCTAGTAACCACACTGCCTGCCTGAGCAATGCATTGGTTATAAAAACACGTTAAAACTGAAGTTTAAAAAACTTTGTTTTTAAATTAAAAAAAAGATTATGACTGTCTTTTAATGGTTGAATAGATAAACAAATGATGGGGTGTTCATACAATGAAATATTATTCCATGATCAAAGAAATGGATTACCAAAACATGAAAAGATGGAAGGACCCTTACATGTGTATTGCTAAGTAAAAGAGCTCAGTATGAAAAGTAGACATACTGTATGACTCCAAGTTTCTGACATTCTGGAAAAGGCAAAACTCTGGAGATGGTAAAAGATCAGTGGTTGCCAGGAGTTAGACAAGAGGGAGGGGTGAATAGGCAGAGCACAGAGGACTTTTAGAGCAGGGAAACTATTCTGTATATTATAACGGTGAATACATGTCATTTACACATTTGTCAAAATCTATATGATATAGAATGTTAAGAGTGAACCTCATTGCCAGGGGGAGAAAGGAGAGGGCGGTGGAGGAGGGTGGAGGGGGCATAAACAGTGATGGAAAGAAACTTGACTTTGGATAGTGAGCATACAATATGGTACAGATGTGTGTTGTGGAATTGTGTACCTGAAACCTGTGTAATTTTGTAACCAGCATCATACCAATAAATTCAATAAAAAAGGAGGAGAGTAAACCTTCATCTAAACTATGGATTTTAGTTAATAATAATCTATAGATATTGGTTTATCAACTGCAACAAATGAACCACATTTACTCATGTTAATAATAGGGAACGTGTGTGTGTGTGTGTGTGTGTGTGTGTGTGTGGTGAAAGAGAGCATATATGGGAATTCTATACTCTGTCCAGTTTTCAGTAAACCAAATCTGTTCTGAAAAAACAAAATCTATTAATTAAAAAAAGATACTGAAAGCAGATTGCATACATTCAGGGTCCAGAGGTCAATCTTCCCGCTCATCTGTTCTTATGGCCATGCACATTTGAACTGCTTTGCAGTCTATGTCAGTCACCATATTCAAAACCATATTTAAGCCTGTCTATACTAGAAAGCCTTTAAAAGTTGTATTCTGATCACTGCGTTGTTTGCTTTCTTGGCATCTAAACATTCAGATTGTACTACATTGTTGTTGACATGGTTTATTTTTATCTCTAAGTTATTTCGTGCACATATGCTTTATCTCTCAATTAGATTGCAGAATTTTTGTGTTTAGGTGGTGTGTTACCTTCAGCTTTACTCCAATTTTTGTTTGCAGTAGAACATTTGGGCATTCTATATCTTTTGGTTACTATAATAGTTTTTGCCTCAGATGTGCTGGTTGGTTAATTTTTCCTCATCTGGATGCCTTTTTGCTCCAGCAGAAAGGGAGATGACTATTTTTTATTTACAGTCAGAACAAAGCTCTCCATAAATACTTTCCTTAACTGGTTTCTTTTAACTGGAGGGAGAGTCCAAGTTCATCAGCAAAGAGTTGAGTTCTGTTGCAAGTCATCCCATCTCCTCTTTCTTCTCCCCCTCCTCTTACTGACTTTGAAAAAATTACAATCACTAGAGAAAATAACTTTGAAATACAACAATTTAATGTCACATTTAGATGGGGTTTTTTGAAAAAGGGAGTTCAGTATGTGCAAATGGCACCCCTGGCTGTCCCACTTTGGGGACCCACGTCGCCGTCCTCAGGCTCAGTTTGCTTGTGCAGAAAAGTCAGACAGTTGGACTGGGTGAATTCTAATGCCTAAATCCTACTGTTGAACAATTTAACTCTTAAAAAAAGTTTAAACCCTTTCTTTTTCTTCTTCAAAATTAAACTAATTTGTAAGGAAAGTTGACAAGCTTGGAAACACATGGCAAGCATAGTAATCAATTGTAAAATAAGGGAACCCTGAAATGTAAGGGGTTTGTAGTAATAGCTTACATATATATGTGTACACTTTACATAAATGTTTATGCATACTTTATATATTATATAAAGGGTGTGTATGCATATTTCTATGATAATATATACATTTATTTATTAAAATAAAGAATGAAACAAAAAAAAGCAGACACTAGGGATTTTTAGGGAAACAGACATGAGCCTCCTGTTCTCTTGGAAGCATAAGGGTGTGTCTGCAGTCTGCATTTCTGTTTTCATAACATTCATACAAGAATAGTGGCAATGGACCAAGAGACCCCCTCCAGCAGAGGGATGTCCCACAGGGTTGCTTTACCTGGCTGAGGGTGGTAGCCTGCTCTGTAGGGAAGGACCCTAATGTGAAGTCCCAGTGTGAAAGGGCGAGGTGATCAACCAGTAATGTCTACGTGGGATTTGGAGTGGAGAATGGTGGCACAGGTGCCAGGAATGTGCCACTCAGTGGAAAAGCAATTTCAAAAGGAAATCAGATAC
The DNA here is from genome assembly GCF_036850765.1 of Saccopteryx bilineata. Taxonomy (NCBI): domain Eukaryota; kingdom Metazoa; phylum Chordata; class Mammalia; order Chiroptera; family Emballonuridae; genus Saccopteryx; species Saccopteryx bilineata. Next base: position 95,758,990 of record NC_089494.1, read on the forward strand.
ATCTATAGAAGTAATACAAGGCATTCCTGGATGAGAAGGCCTCTAGGAACTTGAGAGGCAAGCTGCTGGCGGGATGTGAGCCGTGTTGCCCTTCAGTGAGTACAGAAGGAGAGGGGAAATTACAGGGCAAAGAGGTGTCAGAGTAGATGAACAGTGTATTTAGAAACAGAACTGATTTTCAAAGATAGCTATTTGAAGCAGATTTAAAAAACTATGGTGATCTTTTCAGATCAGCGCATATATACTTGCTTTATTTTTAAAAAGCAATTGTATTTTTAAAACTCATGGATGCACATTGCTCCCTCCCCCATGTTTTGTTGTTCTTATAATCATCACAAGATTGGGCCTTTCTGTAGTTGTATATGCTTATCGAAGAGCTAGTCATAAAAAGAAAAAACGCAGTCTCTCAGTGGTTAAAAACACCCATACTGTTAGATGTAAAGTGGCCATTTTATTAAATAATGATAACAGAGAGAGGCAAGAGGTTCCAGGCTGCTTAACAGAAGAGGGTCAATGGATTCTACTTATTCTGTGTTTATGCATTTGTACTCTTGCATGGCGCCTCACTGCAATGACTTATCTAGGAGGATTACTAATATGACAACAGTCCTGATTAACAGAAGCCCAATTAGGTTAAACAGTTTGATTCATTTTAATTGGATGAAACAAATTCTTGTTGAATCTGAATTTTGCTTTGCAACGAGCACAAAGTCACACTCATTATTACTTATGGTGCTTTTCTTTATGGATGAAGTGCTTCGCAGCCAAGTAGCGGTAGTCACCAGCTGATGACCATAAGGAAAGGCAAACACTGTCAGTAGAATAACATCCTTAGCCAAGTGTTTATGTTGGATACATATACAATACATAACTGTTCTTCACTAATGATACAAAGTCAGCCTCCCCAAGCTTCTACTTTTGTATTATTTCTTGCCACCCATGTGTTGAGCAAGATTTTCTCAGGACCTACGCCCCACCCTATAAGTAAGTTCTGCTTCTTTGCAAACTGGATTTATTCTTTCTAGCTTCCAAGTGAATATCATACATCAAATAACTGTGAGTTAGTTATAAACACAATTGTGGTGGTGTGACTGTTAATGCTGTTCCCAGAGATGGTTAATTTATGTACAGAAGGTATCTTAAACAATGAAGTCATCTGGATAATTTGGTATTTTTCAATGCTGTCCTTTATAATCTTCTGTTCATATTTTCTTTCTAAATCTATTGGTTCATCATATTTTCAATGAAGTTTTTTTTTCCTATAGGCAGTAAAAACATCTAAATCTTACTAAGAACTTTATTTTCTTTCTTTTTCTGTCTCCAAATTTCCTTGATTTAGTTACTCTAACCTACAATCTGAATTTTTTCCCTTCAGTTGTATGAAATAGTTTTACTGGCATTCTTCTGACCATATATTCCCTTGATGTGTTCAGCACTGCGCTGAAAGACCTGGTGAGCTGCTGGGGTGGGGAGGGAGATTTTGGGGCATGAGGAGTGAGGTGAGGTCAGCTATGTTGGACAGAAGCTGGTGCACCCCAGAACATTCGCCAGGGGCAGGAAGAGGCTACAAGGAAGGGTCAGTACTGAGATCACGAGCAGCTAAGCAACACAGGTGGGCAAAGGGACTTTTAAAGGCCCACATCCAGGCATGAGCAGTATTTGCAGGAACAACAGGGCCACTGCCTAAGTCAGAGACTTACAACCTTTTTCATCTCATGTCACACATAAACTAATTACTAAAATTCCATGGTACACTACCAAATAGATTATATTTTTTGCCAATCTGACAGAAAAAAAATAGGTATAATTTTGATTTACTCACACTGGACAGCTATTGTGTTGGCTGTTGTCATTTTTTAAATTTGACAATCTAAGAGAAAAGAGGTCCGTGTCCTTGACTAAAACTAAACACTTTAAAAATTCTTGCAGCACAGTGGTTAAAAATCACTGCCCTAAGTCAATATGGCACCATCAGCAGGATTGTCCCTGCTCATGAGCAAAGTATCAGGCTCTCTAGTAGAGGTTTCTGCCTCTACTTTCCTAAAACTCAAGTGCAATCTTCTTGCTGATAAAAGTATGACATAGGTATTATTTTTATTCCCATTTTAAAGATGAGAAGCTTGGCACATAGGGAGGTTGTCCAGTGCCACACAGAAATGGTTGTGCCAAGATTTAAAGGCAGGTCATGTGGGAGCAGAACCTGAACTTTTCTTACATTGTTATTTCTTCATCCTTCCCATACCCCGTTGGTTTGTTTGCTGTTCTTTCCACTCAGTCCCGGGTCTCTTCAGTTCCCAATGGGGTAGCCCTTGCTTGTCCCCAGCCTTCCCCCAGCTCACTTATCCCCAGCCCTGGTGAGAGCCCCAGGCCCCTTGCTTTCCTGGCAGGAGAATAAAGACAGTGAGAAAAGTCTGTGAAGGAGAATATGAGCGCAGTCGCGGTTATGGCTTTGCTGTCCGAGAACTGCCTCTGTCAGGGAGCTGCGCTGGCTTCCCACACTTGCTCCACGGACAGATGTTTTCAATTATTATCACTGACAAGCCTCCAGGCCAGCTTCCTTTCTGATTGGCTGTTACTGAACTCAGAGGGGAATAAAGGAAACTGAGGCTAGGACACAAAACACCTCAGTCATCACTTTAATCATGTTTCTCCAAAGCAACTGGTTGAGTTGGACAATTCACCCAGAATTGGAATCCCTTTTGTAAACACAGACTCAATTTCCTTTTAAACCTTACTTTCATTCTGGTTTCAATTTTTCTGCCCATAGTTCTTCTGACATTATAAGAGAGTGAGACATTTGTCATTTCTTTACCAATTCTTTCCTTTTGTTGTTCTTCCAGAGTTTCGGGTACATACCAGAATATAGTGGGAGTTGTGATTTAGTGAAATTGAACTTAATACTACTAGACTTGGCATTGCACAGTCATCTGCAAAAATGACCTAAGTCTGATCCAAAAGCACTGATATCATCCAACGTTTCCATCTACGGTAACTGTAGGAATATCCCGCCACAGTCAGGAGCCATTTCTCATGTAAGTTCTGTAGCAACCACAGGGTTGCTGGGAGCTGTTTGACGCATCCCTCTTGTATTCTTAGGGTTGTTGTCTACCTCTCCAGCTAATCATTTTATTAGCCACAATGAACCTGATTTCTTTTTCCCACCATCTCTGCTGTGCCCTAAGAAGTTTAAATCAGCAACCTAGCTCGAGGAAGATCTGAGGGAAGCTGGGGCGTGGTGGGTAATAGAGAGGAATGCCGACTGGCTCTCAGAAGCCAGCGGGACACCCTCGAAGGCCACTCTCCGTCAGTGGCCTCAGTTACACTTGGCACCACTCAGCCTCTCACCTCTCATCGTTTATTCCTCCCTTCCTGTTTCTATAAATTAAAAGGAAAAATTAGATTTTCAGGTGGATTAAAACATTCTAAATTTATTTTTTCCCCTAGTATTCCTCTCATTTATCTGCTTAGAAAAAAATGCCCTCAAGATACTCCAATGTTTTTGCATATTATTCTATTGTCCTTTGATGTCCTGAAATTAGGTCTGTGTGTGGTCCATCTTGCTCAAGCCTCCAAGCTGCCCTGTCTCTGCTGCCATTTTAAAAACAATAGCAGCCGGCATGCAAGCCAGCAAATGCACTTGGTAACACAGACAAAATCCATAGACTTAATCCTGAAGGCCAGAGTCTCCATATTAATTTCTGAAAATGTCTCCTTGACTTTAAACTAAATTCTTTACTTTAAACCCAAAGGTAAAATATTATAAGATGTTAATTCATCCTTTTCAAAAAAGGCACATGAGCATTTAAAACATATGCTTCATTCTTCACTCAAAAAAAATTCATTCCAACCTTTTGGGGGGGGATCACATATATCTCTACAACAGCTGAAGCTAAAAGCGTCAAAGTTGGCATGACTTCAGTATCACTGAATCAGGAACAACAAGCCAAGTTTTTGAAGAAAATGGCTGAGCATTTTAAAAATAAAAGAAGTTAAAATGTTCTTTCTGAGCATGCTCAGTGGGAGGTTTTTAAATATTTTCTTTAGGTTGGCTGTATTTTGCTCATCACTTTGGAAACATTTCAACAAAAGCTATTTGATTAGTGAGTCCTTAATAACATTGTTCACCTTGACCCTAGACAAGGCCAAGTTTGTGTCACCTGTCAAGGTGATGTTTTCACCATGTTTGCCAATGCTGGTGAGTTGCCTTGGTCTTTTACATTTTAGTTGTTTGTTTGGTTCAGTAATTTGGGGTGGGACCAACATGGGGGAGAGAATGCGTGACAGAGTGTTGAAGTAGTTCAACATCAATGCAGTACATTGCCTGTTTTATTTTTTCCCTCTCAATTATCCACGTCAGTATTTTCCTGGGTAGGATGGTTTTAGTATTTGAAAAGCAAGAGGCAGTTTAAATCAATTCCCAAGCACAAAAATGTGGTCTTCAAACTGGAAACGAAACAGACCCTGTGCTCATCATTTCCCAAGAGGATTTCATTCTCTTTTAGACACTAAATAGCCCATGCTGTGTTCCTGACAGTTTGGGGACCCAGATTTATTTTGCAATAAGACAGTAAATTGTCCCTGCTTTACCTGGAAGGAGATCTATTGACAGATCTAAAGGATCCCTGACACTGATTGTTGTCACTACCATCAGACACTGTCTCAAGATGTAAATTTTTCAAATGGTATCAACAGCCTAGTGAAAATATTTCTTCTCACAGTGGAGCCTTTCTACTAGTTTCAACATTGCAATTTTAAGAATTTCTTTACTGGTGGTCTCTGTGAAATCCTCCCATACTAGTTTTCCATTGAAGAAATATCTTGCATGTAAATGGCCCAAGGGAATTGCCTCTCTAGTGTGATTATCTCTCTACCTGTCTGAATAGCACTGAATCAATAAAGGAAAGGAAAGTCAAAAGGAAAGTCAGGAGGTACTTTCTGACACAACTATTGTTTCTAATATGCAGTTAGGCAGTGATAGCCAAAAGGTCAGCACAATACAAGGGCAGCCCAGCAGAATATCTACAGATCAGCTTAGTTATATATATTAATCTATACTTCAGTTACAAAAGGATATAATTATGCATAACTTATCAATTCAAGTACACTACAGGGAAAAAAATCTTATTTTTATTTTTTTTATGAAGTGAGAGGTGGGGAGGCTATACTTCAGTTACAAAAGGATATAATTATGCATAACTTATCAATTCAAGTACACTACAGGGAAAAAAATCTTATTTTTATTTTTTTTATGAAGTGAGAGGTGGGGAGGCAGAGACAGATTCCCACATGCGCCCCAACCAGGATCTACCTGGAACAGCCCCTACCAGGTGATGCTCTGCTCATCTACACTGCTCTGTTGCTCGGCAACTGAGCTATATTAGCACCTGAGGAAAGGCCATGAAGCCATCCTCAGCACCCAGGGCCAACTTAGCTCAAACCATTCCAGCCATGGCTGCAGGAAGGAAAAAGAGAATGGATGAGGGGTGGAAAGAAAATAACTACTTCTTCTGTGTGCCCTGACCAGGTATCAAACCCAGGACTTCCACACGCCAGGCTGTGCTCTACTGCTGAACCAACTATCCAGGGCTAAAAAAATCTTATTTTAATAGCTGGCATCAGAATTCTTCTTAAAGAAGAAAAATCATCTTTTTATTCTTTCTTAGAAAAACATTTTATTGGGCCATTTTGGTTGTGAAAAGATATTACTTAGAACACAGCCAAGAAAAAGAGATGAGCAAATTTCTGTATAAAACATAAAACGGACTTATGAAGGTAGGGTATGGGAAGAAAGACTGTGAAAGAAGAGTGCGGGGCAGAATGACATGGTCGGAAGTCAGAGGTCAAAGGGGAAGAGACAACACCCAAAACTTCCCAGTGGAGGGCAGAGGGAGAAGAACCAAGGTACATTTTAGTAATGGGAGTACCTGGTATGTAAGTTTAAAATTTAAATTCTCTGCTAGGCTGGTAATCTTTCCAGCCTCCATGACTCTTCAGTCCATGTGTCCTGGAGTGAGCTTCTGGAAGGCAAGACAAAAGGACTGCTGAGATAAGGGAAGGGCATGTGGTGAGGGCGTGTGGGCTGGGTCAGCCCGAGCGGGAAAGCAGGCCAGAAACCCCTGGTGAAAACGAAACCCTTTCTGATAACCTGGAGGTCCTGAGTTTCTAATTTTATAAGGATCAGAGGTTTGAACACATTTACCTTTCACTTTAATGGGACTGATGGTGCAAATTGACCAAGGGTATTTCTTAATGATTCCCAGGGCCACTTTTTGTCTGTGGATCCTGACAACGCACGGATTCAGGGATGAAGCAGGACTGAGCTGCATGTGCCCAGTTTTGCCAAATGACCCTTCTGCATGCGGTTTTGATTCTTGGTTCTGTCTTCCATTTCCCTTTGAGACCAAAACCCAGCTCTGAGCCTGAGCTGGCTTGTGGAGGAGCCTAGCTCACTCTCCCATCTTGCCAGCTCCTTCTGCCACGGCCGTTGTCTTTCCTGTTTTCCCAAGGTTACTTGGGCTGCCATCATTGCCTGTCCCACACGCAGGTCACAGAGCCTTCCTTCCAAGGCAGAGTCTGCCTGCAGCTGGGCTCTTTCATTCTTGTTATGTGGATTAATCTAGGCTTGAAAACTACCATTGGCTTTCTGTTGTCCATTAGGTAAAACTGCTGCTCCTCCCTAGGACATACTACTCCTTTCATAGCCTGGTTTCAGCCTGTCTTCTCTGTGTCCCCTATCTGATGTTTTCCCTGAATACTACCCAGAATATTTCATTCTTTTCGCAATAAGTAGACCTGGCTATATTGTGTTATGACTGTTTGTGCCACGGGTGAAGACTTGAATCAAGGAATCGGACCAACCAGCATGCTTCCTCTGTACTTAAATTCATGTTAAGATGGACACTCAAGTCTGTGCAATGGCTGTTGATGTAGGTTCATTTGGATGGTGTTACTATTTCAATTCATGGATTAAGAAAAACAAACTAAAAAGGATGCTGTGGCTCATAAATCAGTCTCTCACCAAAAGTGATTGTTAAACTTTAAGCTGTTATTTACATCCAAATGCTTGAAATTATAGAGATTACAGAATACATTCACATAAATAGGGAAATCAATCAGTCTCTAAGATATTCAAACCGAAATCAAAGGAATTGATCTGGTTTGAATCATGTTACAGTGAGCCATTCTATAAAATGTTGGTTTCTGCTGGGTGGTCAGTGATTTTTGTGAAAAATCCGAATCTTGATACACTTAAGGATTTGAGTATGCCCTTATTGTTTAGAACTTTTTAAATGATCTCACACACCACCAGTGAAAGACATGTGCGCCTTGCTTGGATTTGACTAATTCTACACGATAGTCTATTTTCTACCCTGATCACAGAATTTTAACTTCCTGAGACACAGATTGAGCTGCTTCTGATACTCAGCAGCAGAACTTGCTTGTAAATAGAACTTCATTAGATTCTAGTCTTTAAGGACTATTACCCAACACTTAGCTCGGAGTCGTTCATCTTTCCAAAACCCCAGTGTTAGAATGTACATGTTGCCAATGCTTCTTATTTTTGTGGCACTCTGGTCTTGTGGTTTGCAGGACAGTAAAAAAAAAAATAGGATTCAAAACATGTCATGAGGTCAGTACAAACAATGGAAAGAATGTTTATTTAATTTTGTGCATTTGGACAAGCATATGTGGAAAGTGTGTTTTAATCTCCTTTAAGGTTCTATCTACTGATCGTGTAATTTCAATGTATGAGACAAGTGTCTATCTTTTTCTCCTTAGCAATGAATATATAACCTATTATTTAAGACTAGAGTTCGAAACAGATTTAGGGCAGCATCAAGTCTGCACTCTTCATCTGCTACCTTTTTCTATTCACAGTGCTATTTTTGCCCAATACAGAATTGTCACTATTGAACAACAAAACTGATTCCAGGAGGCATGTTTAAAATTCTGGATATAAAACTTTGAGCATATCAGCTATAGAAGGATGCTTTAAAAATACAAATAACTATGTCAAATATGAGACAAGTTTTCAAGAACTAGGCATCATTCAGGAAGAGGAAGAGAATGCGGAAGACTGCTGCAACACCGCAGAAGCTCTTTGGGCTGCCTTCTGTTAACCAGCTCTTGATTTCCTCTGTGCGATAGACTGACCAGTGCCCACAACACACTGAATGTTCACGGCTAGTTAATGACTCTCAACTGTGCACATCTGTTCCCACTAGAGGGAAGTCCCAGGAGAGAGTCTCAAACAAGTTTATGCCAGTTGTACTTATTCTTGTAATTATGTAATTTAATTAAGTATTATGTAAACTGATGAAATATGAGAGCAAAAAAGGAAGAGAGTTGCTTTTGGGAACACTTTCTTTAAAGAGAAGTTAAATTCTACTATATCTGAAATGACTAAAGGGTTTTTCTGAAGATGGGGATAGGCCTGGGTGAACTCTCAAGGCCTTTTCCAAATCTATCATAATAGCTTATTTCTTGGGTTGTTAAATTTTGTGTTTCTTTAGATTTAGTTCCTCATTCAATTTCATATGATAATAGCTGCTAACTACAATTTCCTGAGCATTTACTATGTGCCAGGCACTGTGTGAAGTGATTTGTTTGAATTATCTCATTCAATAAAAACAGTAATTGTTAATTATTGAACAATTTTATGTGCTTGGCCTTATGCTGAGCATATTATGCATACTATCCATTTAATTTTTACAATACATTTGTTTTTAAAAATTTTAGTTTTAGATATGGAAACTAAAGCACAGAAAGCACGAGAACTTTGTCTATGCTTAGACAACTAGTAAGTAAAAGACCTGGGATTAGAACCCAGCTTTATTTAACTCCGAAACTGTATCTCATTACTACACTACACTACTACTATAGACTCTTTAAGGAGCTGCCGCCTTGTTTACTTTTATAGCCCCAGTGCCAAATTCAGTAACTATCTCACCGGAGCGGCTCATTAGTGTTACATGGATGGACTACATGCGTGGATGGATATCATCCCAATTTCGCTTGATAGACCTTGATGTCAATTTTCTAGAAAATGAGAATGAGAGATAGGCAAGCGTTCCTATTTATAGACACCAGTGCTCCTTAATGTGATTTGCCTTCATTTACTTCTCCTATTGATTAAAATATTATTATGATCAGAGATAGCATACTTATTTTGGGAACATAAGAGATTGTGGTTATAATTTACTGTTGTGGACAAGTGAAATTTTTTTTTTTTACTTCTACTCATCATTTTTTCTTCTTTTTGGTGAGATCTTCTTTGAGTAAACTACGTTGCCTTCACTCCCAGTCTCTGTGATTTGAGTGGAGTTGACCCAGTTTCTGACTCCAGGGGTGCGCTTGTGTCCCAAGTCCAACTAACAAGAGCCATGAATTCCTCTGCCATAGTGAATGGACCAGGAACAAACATGAAAACACAAGGCATTCAAGTCAGGCCAAGGAAAATTATTCCTGAGAATTTCCTATTCCCATACAAGAGAAAGCTTCCTTGCCCCTGAGGATGCTAAGCTGATAGGCTGTTACCCGGCTGCTGCCATCTTGCTGCCAGGAGGAGAGATTTTCAGTGAAAACAAGCTAAGAGACAAGCAGAGTTTAGAGATGGAGAGGGTCAAATTCCTGGCCGTATTCTTTGGCACATAGGTCTAGTCATGGCCAAAGTCATCAAATTATGGGACTTTCAGTTAAGCAATCTAATGAATTCTTCTTTTTGCCTAAATAGTTTGAGTTGGACTTTTGTCACTTGTACCAAATTTAGCATTTCTTAAGTACTTATAGAAGTCCAAGAAATGTTTTCATAGATGCATAATTTGGATGAAATAGATTGATCTGGAAACCCTGGCTTGTAACTATTTAAGGGACTCAAATGAAATTATATCTAAAACGAGGCAAAGAAAAACAAAATTACACTACATGAAGCTGAGTCTAATACTTGGCTCTAGTATCTCAGTTAGCCTTAGCTGGTTTTTAACTTTGGTACTTTGTAATACTATTTTATTCTTTGATTTAAAGGACAATTCACTAATCTGCTGTGTAAAATGGCTTGATCAAGAGAAGGGATACATGACATATCGGGATCTCCCTTTCTTCAGAATCTTCAGATAAAGTAGGATATTCAGGAGGAATATCCCCCCAGTATGCTTTACAATGAATTCTTTAATTTAAGACTTCTTCAGGCAGCATTTTCTTCCAACTCACTTGCAAAACATGCGCTCCTGTATAAATATCCACACAGAAACAGAAATCCATTCAGGTACAATCTAACTCGCAATCAAGAACTGCTAAAATAGGATTTTTATCATCAGCACAGCACATCCAAAAATGTCTTTGTAAAATAAATCAAATTATATGACTTAATTGATTCCAGGCAACATCAGCAAGTGCAGGTGGAGACTGAATAACAGGATGTTTATTAATGAAGTACTATTAATCAAAATTGACAATACCAATTCCTGTTTGAGTATTTGAAAGCTACCTGCAGCGGTTAGAGATAAAGTTGCTGAATTTTAAAACACAGTTTTGAAGAGGGGAAAAAAGGGGATATAGTAACACATGGGATTTTTAGCTGTAGATTTTGGACTACTGATGTTTAAACACTGAAAAGATACTCCTAAATGCAATTTGACAAGCAATGCCAAAGATGCCAGTGGTAATTAATTAGCACTTAATTGAGACCACAGAACAACAGGACATTGGAATTACTGCTCAGTGCCACTTCCCCCACGGGCTCCATCTCATGAGGGTCAGGAGTGTGGCTGCATGCTGCAGGTCAGTGAGGAAACTGGGAGGACAGGTCGACACTGGACATGACATGACGGATCTCCGGCGCCCTTTGCTGCCGCTCCGGGCGACCTCGGAGGAGAAAAGGACTGATTGTTTCAAGGGACATGTAGTGTTCAGGCACATCTAAACCAAGGTAAGCGCTGCCCTCACACCCTACACTAGTTAGGCTGGACGCTTCATGAGAAGAAGCTCATGAATCAAATGTTAAAATGAATGAGGGTCGGACAACTTAAAAACACATGAAATTTAGAATGAAGATTTACTTAAATTTGCTGGCTTTCTTAGGTTATATTTAATTTTTTTTTTTTTTTTGTAAAAATAAGTTTAGACCAGGGACTTTTTTTTTTTTAAAGAAAACTATCTCATATTCTAATTATGTTATAATTATAGTTTGGCTTCTATGATGCCTGTTAAGGACTTTAAAGACTTCTGGAAATTCAATCTTAGAAATCCAACATACTCCCCCGAGCCCTTCTCAAACATAAACCCTTTTTATCTTAATAGATAGAAGTCAACACCCTTTAACACAGAGGAAAGAAAATTCTTGCTTCATAATTGCACAGACTGAGCAAATGAAGAAAATGGAAATGAATTCTTTTAACCTCTGAATAAATCTATAGACAGTTTCCAACTGAAAATTTATGGTAACTTGTCTTATAACACATGATTTGGGGAATAGGTGTGTTAACCTTGCCACAGTATTTTCTGAAAGATGAAGCTGGGGCAGTTTTTATTTTCCTATCTTAGAGCTGAAATCAGTAACTGAAGTTACAGTTCACTGATGTGACTGGCAATTAAAATCTCGGTTCTTGAGTGTCAAACCTTCAATCTCACAGATTATACGACTTTTGAAGGGCCTTCACTCCCACCAGTGGGCTCAGATAAAGTACAAATGTCATATATAGATCAGGAAAAAGACTCTTTGGAGATCTGCTTTATTTGGTCACACACATGCCTGCAGTTAAAACAAATGAGATACTCATCCTTTCAACCTCCTTGAAAGGGCTTGGCTCTGATTTTTCAGAGGTCTCTGAGAGTTTGTTGTACACAGTGACACCCACGGATGGAGCAGAGGGCAATGACAATTTGGTAAGAAATACTCGCCTCCCTTTTCCTGACTTCCTTTTCATCTTTCCTTCACTGAATTAAATTCGTTCCCACGAACTGAGAGTCGCCTCAATATCACCACTCTACACCACAACTGGAAAAATCTAGACAAGGGCTCTATTTATTATAACTGAGATATCTGTGTGATATTACTGGAGAATGTCAACAGTTCTTAGCCTCCGGCACCACCAGGAAACACAGTTGAGGTTTGGTGAGGGCAATAGAGTGAAATGCCATCTGGTGGCCTCCTAATCTACATTAAAATGAGCTTCTCTTTTGTGTCTTGATATTAATTTACCAAGAAAATTCAACAAAACTATATCTTTCCATCTTAGTCAACCCTCAACTCTGTTTTAAAATATTAGTTTGTATATTTTATGGCATTTGAAGACAAAATCATTTTCAAAATCAGAGATATCTGTAATATTTAGTGGAAAAAAATTTTTTTTCACTCTATGAAAATCCCACTTCTCTTCCGTTGGCCTCTAAACTCTTCTGATTTTAATACCGACAAGCTGCATCTTTAAATACCTCCTGGAACGCACACATCCGGATCTTCCCTAAAACACAACTTCGCAATTATAGTCCCATGTTTTGCTGAAATGGTATGTGAGGCCACAAGCCACCTATTTCTATCCTTTTGGAAAATATTTCTGAACTTGTTCTGTAAATTTGAGCACCAATTTAATTTTGTTGATTAGCTTTAGTACATATTAAACCGATTTACACTTCTACCTTATTAAATAAAAACATTTATTGTATCTAAAAATTCATTTAATAGAAAAAGGTTAAAATTCATTTAAAATGCGTAAAAAAATAAGGACAAAGGGAAAATAAGGGATGAGGTTAGTAGAAGATTCGAGATGCATGCTCTACACTTCTGAAAGCTTGCCCAGATTGACTGGAGGCTTGCTTCACTCCCAGTGAGTCATGTCACTTCCAGACAGGCTGCCAGTGACCGACTTGACTGTTAACTTCTGAAAACCTTTCTGCTTTCCTTGTGCTGCGTGATCACATCTGTTCAGACGCACCAAGATTCAGAATTTCTTATAATTTTCTCCTTTGCAAGTCAGATTATTGCAGGGAACATGTTTCATATTAACTTATTCATTCATCCATTCATCAAATTCACAAATATTTAGTAAGTTCTATGTGCAGGTTACTCTGAGAAGGAAGGCAGCTTTGCATGGAAGTTGGGCATAAGGCCTCTGTATTCAGACAGACCTGCATTCAAATACTGGCCTCACCACTTTTTTTTACTGGGTGATCTAGGAAAACAATGTGATCTCTCTGAATGCTAGATTTGAACTACATAAATTGAAGATAATATTTACTTTAAATATTCAGCAAAATGTTAGGCACATGAATAGTACTCAAAAAATTGTGTTCATTCATGGTAGGTGCTGTGAAAAAAATCAAAATAAGAATAAGAAAAGGCTTAGCCCTTCATTCACCATGCTGTGTATAAATGTCAAGTTTACCTGCGAGGCTACTCATAAGAAGGGCTCTGAGTTCAGACTAGGAAAAGATCTCTTCAAAGAGGTCCAGATCTCTGTTCAAGCATACCTAATAGGAGCTGGACAATGAACCAGATTCTCTGAAGGAGTGGTGGGGTCTGGGATGAGCAGAGAACATAGGGAGGACCCTGCATAGGAGCAGGAGGGTGTGGACCAAGCCGTCCGGATGGGGATGCAGGAGGCATGAGTGATGGCGATGAGGAAATTCATTCATCTGGTGGAGTAATATGTTCACTCATGGAAGTAATGGTTAAAGTACCAGGTGGAGCTAAGATAGTGAGGAAGTACTGACAATTTTATAAGAAAGAGAGCTTTGTGATAAAATTACCTCCACTGGAGACTGAAGATATAAGAACCCTATGAGTATATAACCCCCTAGAATAATTAGTAAGTTGGAATTCAATTGCCTTTAAGGTAGCTTATCTCCATTTTCTTTCCACCCCAAGAGTAAACCTGGGTGTTAGGGTCTGCAGCCTCTCTGGATGACCTGGGAAAGTCCCATGTTTGCTCATCTTTGAAGGGAGAGGATTGGACAGCTTCCCTTCCGGTGCTGAGACCTTAAAAACCTTTAAACCATGCCCCTCTTCAAAACGAAAATAAAGGTCAGATGCTCACTATTGCTGCTGTACCTCTCCTTGCTTTTGGATGTCTCTGGTTAAACTCCCAGATGTCTGCAAGAAATTCTCTGCACGCTGAATCATTAAAAAAGAAAAGAAAAAAGTCTTTTTTCTTTTTCTTAAAAAAGGAGTGGCCTAGGTGTTGATTGGACTGAAATTCCACAGAACTAAAAACAAAACCAACTCCTTCCCGCCCCCAAAACAAAAACCTTCCATATGTGTCTTTCTGGGAAGCCACTTTACTACTTCCTGATTTTAAACTCAATAGTTACAATTTTAAAGAGACATCTCACTTGAGAATATAAATGTGTGAAATCTAAATACAAAATATAATAAGGCAGTTTGAACCAAGCCATGCAATTTGAATTTTTTGGTAGTTGTTTCAATTTAGGGCAGTGGGCACTCTGACTTCTGAACTCTGTTTCTAGCTGTGCTGCTGTTATTTGGTGGGTTTCTAGATAAGGCCAGCATCTCCTCAATGGCTTAGCTCACTCAATTCGGAAGATGCCCTGTGATCTCCTCTGCTTTGCAGCATCCTTCATCTGAAACACTCAGGGTATTCAAGCCCCAAAATAGCTCAATTCAGAAGGGCATACAGTCATTCCGCATTACCAATTTGAGACGGTAAATGACAAAGAAATATTGCATCCTTTTCTCTAAGCCCAGGGAACTCCCTTTTGTGATTCACTCTCGATGTAGACCCAAACCAGCATGATTACAGTGTGTGTCTAGGCTCCTTCTGAGCTCTCAGCACTGGGATAATGCGGAACTGCCAAGGGTGGTGGCTGGCACCACGCACAGGGCACCAAGAAACATCCTCCTAATTGTGGCTGTATTGTGGCAGCTCTTATTTTCAGAATTTCTAATTTAGTATATTCACAATCATATTACTAATGATGTTTCTATGTTACTAACAATATCCTTAAAGTAGCTCTCAGTACCTGGGGGTTTTTATCTTCTTTGAAACCTCTCATTAGAACACTCCAAGTAGTATTTCTTCTATTTTCCCAACTCCTTTACCTTTTTCATCTACTAAGCTCAAATACTGAGCTCTATTTTTACCTTTGTATTCCTCTGTGGTACCACTTCATGTTCTAGAACACTTCTCAGTTTATGATTTCTTCCTCACATCATTACAAAAATTCCTGAACTCATACTCCTTCCTGAAACTTTCCCTGGCTAAATTCAAGACTAGTCAAGATAACTTTCTTTCTTTATTTTATTTTTATTTTTTTTTAGAGAGAGAGACACAGAGAGAGAGTCAGAGAGAGGGATAGATAGGGACAGACAGACAGGAATGAAGAGAGATGAGAAGCATCAATTATTAGTTTTTTGTTGCGACACTTTAGTTGTTCATTGATTGCTTCCTCATATGTGCCTTGACCGTGGGGCTACAACAGACCAAGTAATCCCTTGCTCGAGCCAGCGACCTTGGGTCCAAGCTGGTGAGCTTTTGCTCAAACCAGATGAGCCCGCACTCAAGTTGGCGACCTTGGGGTCTCGAACCTGGGTCCTCGGCATCCCAGTCTGACGCTCTATCCACTTTGCTACTGCATGGTCAGGCAAGATAACTTTTAACATATACTTTCTACAAATGTTTTTGGTCATGTTGATTTAAGGCAATCTAAATTATTATTTCATTAGATTTTTAATGTGTGCCTGGACTATCTCGGCTCTGTTGAGATCTGTCTTAACTTATATTCGTTAAGGTAGCAGGAAATGTCAAATGCACTTTTAGACTACCTTGCAGAGTACTATGAAAATCTGTTTATTCATCTCAGAAATGTTTATTGAGCACCTACTATGTGTCAGGCACTGTCTGGACCAGGCTCTAGCATTATAGAAATGGACAACATATATTCACCACCCTGAAAGTCTCATAAAGCAGCAGTTTTCTTTCAGTACAAGAAAGCGGAATATGCTATGATGATAAAAAGTTGGAAAACAAAGTGAGGTGAGCCAGGCAATAGTCCTGTCAGAAAATGTGGGTGGCCAGTGAAAGTTTCTCTAGGGCCTTTCAATTTGATGAAAGGCAGTATTAAATTGAATGTCAAGCTGATGTGACCCAGGAAATAATGGCCATTGAAAAATATGTGGAGCATGATTGATTTGTGCTTCCTGCATTGCTTAATAACCCTTTTGAAAGTGTTATTGTAGTTGCCCTTGATTAGGACAATTCATTTCCTTTTTCTGAATTTTATGTCCTAAACTATGTGTTTGCTTTCTTGCTTTTTTCTTGGTTTGGTTTAAGTTTGTCAGAACAACACTATCCAATGGTTCTTTTTCAAATCCTTCGGCTATATAAGTAGCAGGATAATTCAGATAAGTTTCTTTTCTCATTTTTTCCCTACACATAAATGCACATACAAACAGCCACTTTCAGAATATTTTTTACTGGCACATCAAGAGGGAAACTTGAGCATTGGTTTAAGTTTGCAAAATTGAGACCATAGCTTTGTGGCTTTGACTGTACTTCCCAGCGCTGAGTAGACTGCTGGGATTCCACAGATAAATAATAAAAATAATAATGATTTTTAAAGCATTTGGAAATGCTGAGTTGAAAGGTGTGGTGTAAGTGCAATGTTTTATTGTGAAAGTGATATCTCTTGCATTATCTGTTCCTAATGGAGGGTGCAGTAATGGAGAGGGAGGCACTTATGCCTGCAGGCCAGGGGTCCCTGAAGGCAGGGTGGAGCTAGGCGGGCACTGTGGTAACACTTACTGTACTTGGTAACTGCTTCCTTCCAGTCTAGCCAGAAGGTATGAGAAGAGTCACGCTGTTGCTTGTTCCCTTAAATCTTAGAGAGTTGTTCTTGTTTCTTATTGATGGAGAAAGTGACTGAAAATCATACTGGAGCCCTGGCTGGTTGGCTCAGTGGTAGAATGTCAGCTTGACATGTGGATGTCCAATGTTCAATCCCCAGTCAGGGCACATAGGAGAAGTGACCATCTGCTTCTGCACTTCTCCCTTTACTCCTTTTATCTCTCTCTCTCTCTGTCCCTCCCACAGCCATGGCTTGATTGGTTTGAGCTCATTGGTCCCAAGCACTGAGGATAGCTCTGTGGAGCCTCAGTCTCAGGTGCTAAAAATAGCTTGGTTGTGAGCATGGCCCCAGATGGGCAGAGCATCAGCCTCTCTGGGGGTTGCTGGGTGGATCCCGGTTGGGGCGCATGCAAGGTCTGTCTCTCTATTGCATATCCTCTCACTTGGAAAAAAATAAAAAAGAAATAAAAAAAATCACACTAAAAAATTACTACAGATTTAAAAATATTAACTTGAGCTATAGTTTTGATCCCAAATACATCTACATTTTGTATGGGGCATGTCAGCAGCACGGCTCTAGCTTTGGTCTGTATAATGGGCAGAGTTACATCCTCCCTCACCAATTCATAGGTTGCTGCCCTAACCCCCAGTACCTCAGAATGTGACTGTGTTTGGAGACAGGGCCTTCGGTAATGATGTTAAAACAAGACCATGGGGATGAAACCTTTTCTAGTAGGACTGATAGCTTCACATGAGGAAGAAATGGGGACAGAGAGACCCCAGGGATGTGTGTGCACAGAAGACAGACCACGAGAAGACACAGGGAGAATGTGGCTGTCTGCAAACCAAGGAGAGAGGCCTCAGAAGGAGCCAAATTTGCCGACACCTTGTTCTAAGACTTTTAGCTTCCAAAAGTGTGAGGAAATATATTTCTGTTGTTTAAGTCACCCAGTCTGTGATTCTTTGATATGGCAGCCTTAGCAAAGCTAATAGAGTCTGGAATTATCCAGATTTAGGATCCGTACTGAACGATATTATACAATATAATTTTTTTTCCATACCATATAGTCTGAGGGCTTTCCCAACTAAGTCCATAACTTTAATTATAAAATGAACACAACCTGTATTAAATTATGAATATGTTAACATATTGAATGGGGACAAGAAAAATAAGCACCAGATTTAGGCTATACGGGCTCGCTCTTGAAGGTAGAGTAAAAAAATCTGGTTTCCTTGACCACATTGTCATAATATGCATATATAACAGTTTATTGAATCCAGGCTGTATAGACAACCAGAAGAACTCTGGCTCCATACTGTCACAATGCATGCCCACAACAAAGGCTCGGGAGGACAGCCCCTTTCATTCGATCTCTCTAAGTATTACCAACACGAGAGCTGAAAACCTTACCTCTGTCTGAAGTCTATCTACGTATCCATGCATAAGTTATTAACCGGGCTCCCTGGGCTCCACTGCTGAAAATATTAATATATTCAAATCTCATTCTAGCTACTGCAAAAAACAGTACATCAGATCACTGCATTAATAACTTTCTTAGACAAAAAGATCTGGAATTATTTTTAAAGTTTCTTCCTTGTTCCTTGGACTCCCACTGAAACATAGGTGATATATGGCCCAATAAGGTAAAATGGCCATCAGGTGCCCAAGTGCGGGGTTAACTGTATCTATAAAACGCTGTTTATTGTACTTGAAATACAGCACTTTTTCATGAGAATTATGTGCTGAGAACTATCCACAGCATCCAACATCAGAGATTTTTATTTTTAATTTTACTTTCTTAGGCATTTCACCTGATGGAAATGAGATAAACTACGTCTGAATGCCCTCCAATGGCAGAGAAGGTGACTTTTAGTCATTCAGTGTCCTCCCTCTATAAGCTGTATCTTCTGGACGCACACACAGCCTCGGAGGAGTTGGGGGGGGCAGAGCTTTGCTATGAACCAGCGAGTCAAGTAGGAAACTGGAGAAGTTCAGGCAGTGATGAGAGGGAGACATCCTTACAACATATCCCCTTAGGTCACCACTCTGCCTTTCCAGATCCCAAGTTAAGATATAGATATGATGAGGACCAACCTGTACACTACCCAGTTTTGTCCTTTTGCTATTGGCTGCACCTCAGGGCTTTTATCAACGACAATAAACAAAGTAGGTGGTCTTCTACCTCTTTCTAACTGTAGGAAAAAGAAGTGACATAATTTTTCACAGCCTGAAATAATTGTGGAAGTACAGATACTGGTTAGGATCACTATGAATTATTAGTGGAAAAGTGGGTCTCAGAAGTACGTTACATGTGAAATATTTTTCGTCACTTGAACATGTGCCGTCCAGAGCTGGCCCTGTTCTAGCCGTCACAGGGAACAAACATTTCACATTCACAGATGCTCCCAATTTGGTGCGGTTTGGAGTGTAATTTAGATCAAACGTCTCCATGTAAATGAGTCAGGGTTTCTTAATTAGGTGCCTCTAAAGCAAAACCCTGGACCACATCAGTAGGTGTGGGTGTGGTGCCCACAATACTGGAATCTTTCCTATAGACCAGGCTCTCAGCATCATTCAAACAGAGCTTTTCTTTCTTTCTTTCTCTCTCTCCCTCTCTCTTTCTCTCTCTCTCTCTCTTTTTTTTTTTTTTTTGGTTGTTTTTTTCAGGCAGTAATAAATCTGCAGATGGCATAGACAGAAAGACGCTACTTCAGAAGAGCTGTCTAAAAACACTGCCTCTTTGGCAAATGCCTTAAAGTAGGTCATTCTGCTGTGATTTAGCTTTTTCTTTGGATTTGATTGCCAGCTTTTTGTTCCCATTACAAGTAGGGTGCATTCCAGTCCACAGACTTGTTCTTAATTTTTCCAAATGGTATTTGTTTACTAGGATATGCAGATCTTCATACGAAAATGGCCAATATCCTGTCACAGTGCTAATCATGCACTTGACCACAAAGAGAAATGGATCCCGGTGATGCTGAAATATTAAATGCCTTAAACACCCAGTTTTCTCACAGCAAAACTGCGTTGATTTATATGGGTAGGTTGGTTGAAATAATTGCCCCATCTTTTATACTCGTGTAAAGAAGAGGTGACAGGGTGTAAATGGGAAACTTTTACAAGCCATATAGCTGTTTGTATAGATATTCAGGTTATCTGCTTTTATACTTGTCATTGTTTGTGTTTTTTATAGGGGGGGAAATCACCGGGCCCCGTCTCCCTATCGAGGCTTCGGGATTTACATGCGGAACCCCCGGCAGCATTAATGAGTCACCTGCATAAATCCCCAAGCAAATCGATGGGCACAAAGACTTTGTTTTGTTATATTAATTATTCCTCACAGAACCTTGACACTGACATTACATGAGGCCTTAAAAAATCTTGATGAAGGTCTTAAGGTATCTTTTACTATTCAAATATTAGCATTGCAAAAACTATGTCTCAGGCATCATTCTTCCACAGGGAAGAAGGGATTGAAACAGGGCCCAGGGAGTAAACTTTCTGGTCTTAACTCTTTAGTGTCTGGAGGCCAGCTTTCCTAGGACTACGTCCTAATCCCCAAATTGTGATATGATTAAAATAAATGTGAGAATCATAATGAATAAAAGAACCTAGTACATTGATTTCTCCAGATTGGAGCTGAAATGGTGTCTTCCCCACTGATCAAGTTTTGTTTTTGGCAAATTGTGATGTTTTCAGGTGAAGTCCAAAATGTCAGTTAAAAAGACAGAAACTTTGCTTTGGGAAGGAGATGAAGATCATTGGCGAGATGTGTTGCAAGATGGCCTGGTAGATAGATACTTAAGAAACAGACTGGGAGAATGGTTTGATGTGTGATTTTCCTACATTACCAGTAAACTTCTTTTACTCAGAGGGCCAGGGAAATACAAGGTTTCGATTAAACAAATGCTCTGGTGAAAAACACTTCAACATTGCATTATCATATGTGGATTAGCAGTAATCAAACAACACAATTAATATTAAAATTACAACGGACACGACATTACCATCCTTTGATCATTCACAAGGAACTTCTGTATCTTGAAGCTTTCATTAGGAACTTGAGTCATCTCTAGGCTAGAGCATGGTTATTAGATAAATGAGTGGCTGTTAAGGATTTCTGACTGCTGAAATGACAGCTAATTGAAATCTGTTTGGATCCCTTTGGAGTGGACGCTCTTTACTGAGTTCCAGGATTTTATGGGACTCCTCAGGTTTTTATAACGCTGATAATTCTAAATTATCTGTTGACTTTCTGCTTTTCTTCCCTTGCTGGTTAATGGTTCTTACAGTGCTTGTTCCCCAAACTGGTGTTTAACTGTATCCTCTATCCTCTCTTTTTTTTTTTGGGGGGGGTGTTTCTTTTTCTTTTTTTTTTAAGGTTTTATTTATTCATTTTAGAGAAGGGGGGGGGAGGAGCAGGAAGCATCAACTCCCATATGTGCCTTGACTGGGCAAGCCCAGGGTTTCGAACTGGCGACCTCAGTGTTCCAGGTCGACGCTTTATCCACTGCGCCACCACAGGTCATCTAAACATTCATGGTGAATGCATCTTTTTTTATGATTTGAAATATATATTTTCTCTAAAACCTGATTCTCAAATCTACATTTCCTCTTCTAACATCAATCATACTTTCCCTTATTCACTAGCTAAAATAATTTGTTAATACCTTCTATTGCACTAGCCTGTTCTAGTTACACAGGTCACTACAAGTTCAGGAAGAAATGATTCCTGCTTTCAGGAATTACGTTACTCTGTGTATAACGAAAGGATTAACTACAGTTTTACAACAGGCTGAGTAGAATTGTCTGGTTGTACCAGGAGCTTGGAGCAGGAGCCTTCATCTCTCTGGTTCCTTACAGTTTATAGTGGGTTTTTATTTACTGGTCCTTTGAGACTGTGTACTATGATCCTCTTTAATGCAGAAGAGGGAACTTATGCTCTGAGAAGGGATGTTATCCAAGGTAACACAATTAATAAGTCATCAACTCAGGACACAAACAGGTTCTATGGTTCAAAATTAGTACTTTCTTTACTTTTCTCTTACATTCAATAAAAATCAAGTGCCTGGGCTAGATTCTCTGTTTGAATTTCCAGTTGTGTCAAATTGTAGTAACTGTACATACACATTCTTGCCTTTCACTCTCTTTACCTCATTAGATTTCACACATACACGCATACGCACACATGCACACGCACGCACACACATACACGCACCCTACAAGGAGGGTAAAGTTAAGCACCATTCTCATGGTAAAGGTGATAGAGAAGTGGCTGAGAAGTGCAGCTTCAGACCTAAAACTATACCCAGGCTGAGGCTGAAATCCCGTTCAGATTTTCTCAACTGATTGGAGCCAAATGTGTGAGACATTTGCCACCCACAAATAACTCTTTCTAATTAGATTGATAAAATAATTTAAATAGTTCTCCAGTTGGTTTTTTTATTCACCTAGAATGTATTCTCAACATAAGTTTTCTTTTAAACTGAAGTCAGTTCATGTTATTCTTGCTCCAAACTCTACAGCTGTCTCTTTCCTTCTTTCCTTCCTTCCTTCCTTCTTTCCTTCCTTCCTTCCTTCCTTCCTTCCTTCCTTCCTTCCTTCCTTCCTTCCTTCCTTCCTATTTATTTGGGGGAGAGAGTGGGGGAACATCGATCTTGTATGTGCCCTGACCAGGGATTGAACCGGAAACTTCTGCACTTTGGGATGATGCTCTCACTAACAGCCATCCGGCCAGGATTCCTTTTTTCTTTTAATTCAGAGCGAGAGGCTAATTCCTCACAGGGACCCCAAAGCCCCATGGGATCTGGCCTTGTCAGTGATGTGACTCTCCTTCTGCCCCCACCCCCAGCTTCAGCCATGCTGGCCGCCTTGCTTGGCTCTAGTGCCAAGACCCCGAAACTCCGCATTTCTCTCTGCCTGGAGGGTTTTGACTTCAGCGTCCACTTCACGAACTCCCTCCCTCCCCAATGTCTTTTCTTAAATCTCACCTGCTCCCCTAGAGCCCTGATTTATTACTGCAAACCACCACACAGTACTCTGATCCCTTTAATCTGCCCGACCTTTCCGAGCTCCTTAGTAGCCATCACCTCTACGCTATAGCATTTCTGTGTTTATTATGTTAATTAAAGATTATTTGTTTATATTATGTGCATGAGGTTTATTATGTAAACTCCATGAAAGCAAAGGTGATTTCTGTTCAGTTTACTGATCCATTGTGAGTTTCTAGAACATGGCCTAGCATAAAGCTGGTGCTCAAAGTCTTTCGATGACCCAGTTTCTATCAGTGGCATCTCTGCTCTCTTTAGTCTACAAGTTGAACACCTTGGCCTTGTCTTGAACTCTTTCCGGTTATGCATAGATCATATCAAACCCACCAGCAAATTCCCTTGACTTCCTTTAAGGTTCTAGGAACTCCTGCCTTTGCACTGAGCTCCACAGCCAGCACCGGACTGACTACCTGCTCTCTAGTCATGTCGAGACGACTGTTCAGTTTCCAGCCTGCCTCCAACCTCCTTCTTTGGGTCCTTCCCCGCCAAATTGATATTATCTATGATCTTTTTATAAATTGAAAAACTTAAAATGAAAACAAAAGCAAAACTCAATATTCTCTAACTACTCAATAATCTATCTTGGTTTTCTTTGAACTGAGACATAGATTCTAACGTTTCTGCCAGGCCCCACCCACAAGCTGGCTCCTTGCTGGGTTTCTCCTTCTCCTGTGCTCCGGCTCCCAGACAGCTCGGGCTGCCCCTGGTCGCGGGCTGGCATCCCTTGGCCCTTGTCCAGCAGACGCACAGAACATCCCTGTGTTTCCCAAATCCCGCCTATGCTTCAAAACCCAACTTCAGCTCCACCTCTCATCGCACACTTCTCAACTATGTTAGTCTGTTTTTCCGTGCATATACTGTTTTACAGTTACTTAGTCTTTACTCTTTTGTTTCTTAAGTGCTTTGTCTCTGTTAGATTAGAGCTCTCAAAGTCAGAACTTCGTACTTTTTAAAAATCTGTTTCACACTCCCCAGTATAGTATGGAGCACATAGTGGGCAATCCATAGGTAGATACTGCTTATAGTCTCCTTGTTGTATACTTCACCAGGCTGGCTTACGTAACTGAACATTTCAAGAGATGTAGTTTACATAATATCTTAAATTTATATATCTTTGACAAATAGTAGTATTTTTGCAGCTAAACTGGTGAACTATATGTTAGGATAAATGTATATTTAAACTCCAGCTTCCTCTCATTTATAGGATGTCTAAACATAGGATCTGTACTGCTTTCATCAGGGATTAATCAGGTCATGCTTGTGTGTGGGTGTGTCTGTGTGTGTGTGTGTGTGTCTGCGTGTGTGTGTGTGCTTCTTTCCATACATCTAAAGTCTATTCTATCATTAAGAAGTCACAAAATATGTAGATATGAGTATAAAAGGCACTTAGAAAATAACTAGATAAAGAATATAATCATTAATTCAACCAATAATTAAGCCTTTAATGGCACTTTCAGGCTTTAGCACAAAAGCCTCTGTAGCACACAGCAATAAACTAAGTTTCCATAATATAAGCTGAAAAATGGCCCATTATTTGATGTTTTTCAGCAACTCTGATTTTATTTTACAGAGCTTTGAAGGAAGATTATCACCCCCTTACTGTTCACTGGTCAAACTTTAAAGGTCTGTATTCTGCCATCTTGTTTTCTCTTGACTTACTGTGAAAAACAGACAGTTTTGGTTCTTGACTGGTGGGTCTCTCCTATAGCACTAACCAGTGAGTGAGAAATACGACCACTGTTAAGAGTAGGCATTTCATTCATGAAACATGTTCAGGGACCAAATTCTGTGCTTCCCCTCAACAGAAAAAGCCATTTTAAGAGTAGTTTGTATTATTTATAAAGTTGGATTCTCTGTGTTTCTGCTTCCTAGGACAAATGAAAGTGAACATAATTATTCTGGGTGTTAAATGTCATTTTAAAGTCCTTTTTCTCTCTGCCTGGCCTCTGCTGTCACGGGTCCCAGAAAACTTCTCCCCTCTTCCCTGTAAAAACTGCCTTCTGAAAGTGTGACCCCCGACCCCCAGCACCGAGGGGCTTGTACTCTGTGCAGGACCTCAGGCCTCATCCCAGGCCTCCTGAGTCAAACCCTACATTTTTTAAAAAGGCTCCTATACAATTTGATTTGTAAGTATATTAAAGTTTGAGAAAATCTGAGCTAGCACTTTCTAAAACACTTGGGCTGCAGTAACTCTAGCCATGGGACTAGGAGGTGGAAGAGCCCCCGCAGTCCCCACTGTCCACCACGTGAGTCCCTGGATGTCCCCACTGTTTGAATCCCCCTCCGCGGGAATGCTTCAAAGCCTGCTTCCTGAATCTGGTGAGTTAGTCACGTGGCGTGGCTAGAGGGCACTCTCTTTTTCCCAGCCAATTAGTTGACACCATTAAGCCCTTCTGCTAGAACCTGGGCTGTGAGAGGTGAGGCCTTTTGGAAGAGCTGCAGGATGATGGCCCTTACCACTTGTGGTCATTAAAGTTCCCGTGGTGCTCTTTGTGAGAGAAGGGGTTGTTAACCTCAGTGTCCTGGCTGACTTCCAATCTGCGTAATTGCATGCAGTCTACCTAAGTCTGCTCCGCAGTTTAAAATAGGTAAAGTATTGTTCACTTCTTGTACTAACCTGCTGTGTTGTGTGGCTACACACTGCTAATTAGCTGGGGTTTTTCAGGTGGCTGCGTTCGTAATGAAGAAGTCGTCTCTCTCTGGACATCTCCCTCCTGCTCCCACAGTCTCCCCCTCCCTCAATCCCACACAAGACCACTTCCCTGTTTTCCTCACGTTACCATTCTTGGATAAGAGTGTTTTGGGATCAGTAGTTCCTAGAGTGAACATTTCCTTGGTTTCCTATGTAAACACTTGCTTCTAGGCCTATTAAGTCCTATCATAGAGCACTGGAGGGGGAATCACAAAGAAAGTAGCAAAAATGTGGCAAAACAGGCCTTCCTCCGACAAGATGAAGGAAAATTCCTGGGGGTGGCACTCCAGGAATTATTTTCAGTGCGATATGAATGTAGAGAGAAGTCGGAGAGAACAGAGCATGCGTGTCATTCTCCTTTCCCACTAGTTAGAGACATACGGTGGACTTGTGAGCCACCTGTGAAATGCCTCACTCTATCTGCGGGCAGGGCTGATCCTAAACAGAAAATGAGGCCCCGGGAGAGTGGATGGGATGCCTTGGTGATGACTCAAAGGTCAGTACCAGAGAAGCACTTATTGCCCCGCATGGCAGTTGGGAATGAAAGAAAAATGGGAAGAAACGGGTGTGCAGGGAGCTAAGAGGGCAGAACTGTGCTCTAACCAGAGGAGAGGTCTGTAGGAGAGAAGGGATTTTCTGGGACACAAATGGTCACTAAAAAAGTGTTTGAAAGAAAAGAAAAATCAGGTTTCAAGGAAGTATCACTTTGCATGAGTAAATTGATTCTGTTTTGATGTCTAAGCACAGAGACCCAAATTAATTAAATAAAAATTCCTTTGGAGCAGGGATAATTTCTTTCTTTCTCTTTTTTTTTTCAGAGACAGAGAGAGAGAGAGAGTCAGAGAGAGGGGTAGACAGGGACAGACAGTCAGGAACGGAGAGATGAGAAGCATCAATCATTAGTTTTTTGTTGCGACACCTTAGTTGTTCATTGATTGCTCTCCCATATGTGCCTTGACCGTGGGCCTCCAGCAGACCGAGTGACCCCCTGCTCGAGCCAGTGACCTTGGGTCCAAGCTGGTGAGCCTCTGCTCACACCAGATGAGCCCATGCTCAAGCTGGCGACCTCAGGGTCTCGAACCTGGGTCCTCGGCATCCCAGTCTGATGTTCTATCCACTGCACCACCGCCTGGTCAGGCAGAATAATTTCTTTTATCTTTTCCTATCCCAAACACTATGAAAGATAAGCAAATTAGCTAGTGAATAAAAACAACTGAATTAATAAAGGGAAGACTATTATGAAGAAGAGTATGTTGACGTTCAGTTTATGGAAAGCAGGGGAAAAAGTGCTGTTGGTGCCTCAGTGCCAGCTCCCATGTCTTGCCTACTCTTGTCCCAAAGGTTTCTACTTGTCTCGTTGAAAATGGAAAGGGAAGAAGAGCAGGTATTTCTCCACCCGATGGCCAGACCAACCGAATGCCTATAACAGAGAGGCTTGTTTGCAAATCCTCGTGAAAAGAGGAAGGACTAGAGTCAGAAAGTTAGGAGGCGAGAAGGAGATTGAGGGAAGTGAACATTTCCAGAGAGGGCAGGGAGGTAGATAACATAATTGAATAAGGTTTCCAGATCTTAGGGGTTGACTGTTTTCCTGATGAAGCCGTCTTCATTTTCAGCTCAGTGTCTGTCATGATAGGTGCTCAGTATGTACAGTATTTGTATCATGAATAAATGGGCGATTGATGATGTACCCAAGAATGCTTTAAAGGTGAAGAGAGTTCTCCGGGTGAGGCACGGGTGGAAAAACTCGAGGATGATGGGGATATGGAGAGGAATAGCAGAACAAAAAGGGACAATGTAGGAGAAAATAGCCCGGTTAAAAAGAAAGTGTGACACAGAAGAGGTTACAGGAAGTGAGAAAGTCATTTCTAGACAAAGGGCAATGTTTAGTATAAAGTTTCTAAGTTCTGTATCTATTTTAACTTCCTTTGTATATATTAAGTTAACCTGAGGAAAAATTACAGCTTAGAAACATGTCACTGAGGCAGAGACAAAATACTTAAATATTCTAATCTTAATTTTGAGCTTTATTGTTATGGAGATGGTTTGAAAGGAGCTTTTCCCAATGTCCTGATCCAAATATCCCCTAAACTCATTTCTTGCCCCTGTGAGGCTCTCGTGCCAGCCCACGGGTTCAGTTTAGTTTTGCACCTCTTCGAAGTCAAGGGCGGGTTGAAAACAATTATTATTGGTGGCTGAGATTCCCTCCTGGACACCACTGAAAGTCCAGTCTTTTCTTAGCCAAGACAATACAGTCTCGAGGTGTGAAACTTTGTATATAATCTGCACTTTTTATTGCGTGAGGGAAAACCCCCCCAGCAGTGTAGAAATGTGCAGCTACCCTGTGTTAACTATTCCTGGATGTCACCCTGCAGCTCTAATTTCTGCCTTCTCCTCTGCATTCTGGGGACTGCTGCTGGACTTGTCAGCACCTTGTCACGACTTCCTGGTGCGTGGGCTACCATCGGACTCCGTGTTCCTGACAATTATCTATAAAAAACTCCACGAATCCTTCACAAGTTAAATACATACACATATATATGTATATATACAGGTAAAAAAAAAAAATAAAGCTACTTAGAAAAAAATTAGTCCCCTGAAGTGGATGCTGTTAGTAAGCACTGCCGCCGCCTCAGCGTCCCCAGCCCTGCAATGCTCTTTTGTTCCTGGTGTGACAAGGATGTGGGAGCTAATGTGATTTAACTAAATAATACACAAATGTCAAGGATACTTTCATGTCCTGTGTGCAGACCAGAATAAATTACTCCGATGGAATGTTTTGTTTTTCTTTTCAGGGGACAGCCCCACAGTTTACAAGGAGCTATGCTGACAAGCAGTGGCGAAGAAATATTATTAAAAATAACCTATTTTAATGGAGGACTAAATGGCTCAGGATTTCACTTGGGTTCAAAAGACAGAGGTCTGGAGAGGAAGTTGTCAGGCAGACAGCAATGAGAAATTATTCTTGTCCTGGAATTCCTCTGGGGGTGAGGAGAAAAATACTAAGTCCAGCAAGACACGAAAACGAGGGAAGTCGTTCTCAGAGTTAAAGGTGAACCGAAAGGGATTGGCAGCTGCTTGGCCACGCCAGCCAGAGAGGGCACGGAATCCGGGCCACGTGACAGGCCGGGGACGGCTGCAGAGCTCCCCAAACGGCGCTCCGGGAGGGCTTGCCAGGAAGCCAGATGCTGCTTCTGGAAGAGTATCTTCCGCGGTTGGGCATCTGGGTTCAGTGCTTTACATTTAAAGAGGAGAGAGAGGTGGTAAAAGGCAGAACCCCTGCTGCCTTTCAAGAAAATGTAATCTTTCTAAGTGTCATAATGCTCACACGCACACACGCACAGCATTAGGGAATGTGAACATAGAACTTGTTTTTAAAAAGAACCTCTAAAAATAAAACTTTCTTTAGTATTGTTTAGGTGGAAAACAATGTATTAGGGGAGGATGGGAGGAAGGGAGGGAAAGAGAAAGAGAATCGGGGGAAGAGAGAGGGAGATAGAACACGGACACCAGGAAAAACCCTTGTCAATGTCACCTTACTAAGTAGTTAGGTGATTTCACTCACAGAGCTGGGTTATAGCTGGCGCTCAATTTAAAAAAAAGGGGGAAAGAAGGTAATTTGAGTGATGGGCTTCTGCCTCTATCACAGCTGGCTCGACTTCCTCCCTCTTTGTTTTACCATTCCTTCTTCCCTGGAAACACAACCGAGTGTTGGTATTGGCAGGGAAGCAGAGCGTGGGCTAGCAGACTGGAAATCAGGTGACTGGAGGTCTGGGCGATTTTTCTTCCATTTCACTTTGAAGTTCCCTGTGTCTCAGCTCCGTAAAACAGGGGAACCGAATTTCTTTATACACTTCATAGCAGAGGGCAAGCTTTGTAATCAAGGTGTTTTTTGTTTGTTTGTTTTTTGCTTCACCTGGAGTTAATAATTCAAGATAGTACTATGAAGGTCAATATTGGATCTGGAAAAATAGTGGACAGGGAGGTTGGCTTGATATAATAGGATACAGGAGTGACAGTCTTTCACTTAGTAATGGGAGTAAGGCCAGAAAATATAACACCAAGTTTTTATATTCCAAAGTCTGTTACCAGTCTCAGAGAATCAAGAAATCAGGAGAACTGGCCAGCCCATCTTGGACTGCAGTGACTGATGTAACAGGCCCCCACTCTGAGGGTTGGTCACGGGTGCGCTGAGCAAGGCTTCCTCAGCAGGACCAGCCTCCTGTAGCACTCATTCATGGCACCAGGGCCTCTGAACAGACGGTCTTAATTTTAACACACATTACTTCTTTTACCATTTGGGCTGCTCTTCTCTTCATCATTGGAAAAGATAAATATGAGGTGAGAGAGAGAAACTTGAGAGGAGCAGCTTATTAACCAACGCCTGGATTCCAATCACCTCTCCTGCATTCCCAACACTTATTTCTCATCCTCTAATCGACTTCACTACTGAAATATAAACAACGCCCAAATCACATCATTTCCCCAAGATCTCAACTTCTTTCAATGCCTCTAATTCAATCCTTTCCCTTTATGTAAATTAAGGATATCATCACTCAGCTAGTTCAAAACCTGGGTGCCATCCTGAAATTTTCTTTCTTCTTAACATCTTGCCTGCACTTGGTGAGCATGTACTGTTGAATCAACCGTGGCCAAGCCTCCTATATTTATCCCGCCTGTACCCATCCATCCCTTTCCCTATCCCCTCTGCCTCCACCTCCCTTAGTTTGGGATCTCTAACTTGGACCATATACCAGCCTCTTAACTGGGTTCACCGCCTCTAGAGTTACCCTCCTAGAGGCTATCCTTCACATATACAAAGACTGTCATCTCTAGAAAGACAAATCGCATGGCCTTACCTCCCTGCTTCAGCCCCTTCAGTAATTTACTAATGTCTATGGGGTGAATTTCAAGTTCCTTAGCAAAGCATATAATGTTCTTCCCAATTCATCTCTAGTTTGCTACATTGTCAGCTTATGTTCTGCCACTCCTTTTATGTGGCAGTCATTCCTGAGGATTCGGCATTTCTTCACCACGCTGTAGTTCTCTTATAGCTGGTCGGTGGTCCTTTCTGCCATCTTCAGAGATAACCTCTGGCATCTGGGAGGTACTTTTTGGTTTCCCTAGGTTAAATTTCAGCTCCTGCTCAGTATTCTCAGAGTGTCTTATGATATGGTACCATATTTTTTATAAATGTTTACTAATTTACTCCAGGAAACAATAGGATATGTATCAAGTTGTGGGGTCAGCAAAAGTTTTCTGTGAGTAAATATTTTTGGCCTTGTGCAACTAATTACAATTATATAAATCTTGCCATTGTAGCATGAAAGCAGCCTTTGGCAATATAAGGGTGTGTGTGTGTGTGTGTGTGTGTGTGTCCAGCAAAACTTTATTGACAAAAACAGGTAGCAGGCTGGATGGGTTGCATGGGCCATAGTTTTTAACCTTTGACCTAGTACAGTGGCTGGAATGCAGTAGTCACTCACTGAGATTTCCTGAACGAAGGGCTGGATAAAATTTTACAGTAACATTTCTCAAGTGTAAATTTATTTGACCTACTGCACACATGAGCAGAAGGGAGGGACAGAGACATTAAAAAGTTTTCTTAATGTTGTACAGTTTCTAAGGGCTGAGGTTGGGATTTGAGCTCATGACTTCTGATTCCAAACCCCTGGTTCTTTCCACTAGGTAAAAGGCCAAGATTCATAGTGGAGAAGGGTGCAGCAACTTAGAAAACGTACCTCTTATAAGAAAAATAGCCCCTGCAGGGCGGGCCACCACTAACAATAGAGAAGACAGTGATGGATGGGGCAGTAGCCTTTTTATGTTTTGTTTTTTTTCCTATTATTCAGTGGTTAATGTTACCATTCAAATGTTAAATCAAAAGATCAAAAGTAATAATTTCACTTTGGTCTTAAAAAGCCTTATCTCTCAAAGCCTTCCTCCAGAACAAGGATCCACCACTGGAAGGATCATTGAACCTTAGTCCCCAGCTTGCAAACCTTATAAATCCTGTGCCAAGATGTCTCCCAAGTAGATGACATTTTAATGATTACCACAGGGAGTTGGGAACTATTGCTTCATCCTCACGATCAGAGTAATTAATTTTCTTAACTACCAGGCCAAATTCTGCCATGGGAGTCCAGTTGAGAAATTTCAGACCCATAGGAAGTACATTAGCTCTTCGAAGTGATTAGGGTGCCATTTCAAATACACAAGCAAAGGAGCTATTAGGCTTCTGGCTTATTTCAAATAACTTGCAGCCCCTGTCCCTCAGGGAGGAAAAAAAAAAAGGAAAAGAAAATAACAATTTGCACAGGTTCCTCATTTTCCAGTAAAAATACCCACGGCCTGCAAGTCGGTGGATATCAGGTATTGTGGTTGGGGGCGAGACCAAAGTGCACAGAAAAAGGGCGGAGTGCCGAAGACAGCACAGGAAAACGCAGGCTGCTCCAGAGCACAGCGGGGCTGAGCACTCGGAGGTGGCGGGGGCGGAGGGCTCGGCCGGCACTGCTCTTCGTGATCCGAGGGAAGGGCAACGGCTACTGGGCTTTCTAGTCTATTCTTTAGCCATGTCTCATTTTCCTTCCCGCCCCCCAAATATCGGAGAACGCACTGTGCCATTTGAAAAGCAGGGTGGATGACTTATTTTCTCACCATTGTTTCCTCATACAACCCTTGTATTCCTAGATCATCATCATTTGAGTTGCCTTGGACATACTTTTGTGGAATATTTTATTTAACATCCATGAAGACCACAGAGAAGCTTTAAATATCAGTTTACTCTCACAAACTAGCCACAGCCCACCAGTTTCGCCTTTCAGCAAGGCATCCGACTGGCATGCTTCCATGAGATTTGTCTAGTCAGCCGTATCAATTTTTCACCCTGGAATTCTATGAACAGCTGGAAGATTTTCTTAGCGTCAATACAAAAAGGAAGACTTTTAGCTCTCCTTTCAACCTATTTTACAAAGCGCAAGTCTCTTATAGGAATGTTTATTTGCATCTAAAATCTGGAGCAAATAGATTCTTCTAAGGCTAATTTTGAAAACCAATGAATGATTTTATTTCACCATAAGTCATCTCTAAATGCCTCCCATTTCTCAGACATATTGACTTTCTTTAACAATGTATACCTATATGGGAGCTGAATGTCACCGCCTTCAAATATCTGAGACTGTTCCTAGGAAATTGCTGTCACAGGCGAGGTTCTGCGTGAGGAGGCCAGGAAGACCCTGTGTCTTCCACCAAGCTCCTGACGCCTGATGAAATGTAAGGAGACTGGACTACTTTCTCAGCAAGCTCCCACCGTGAAGGTGAAAATAGTTGGATCTGAGAACATGGGACAAGATGTGGATGGAATAGCATTGGGCTGGGTAGTTCACATGGGGACTGGACATGGCATGGGGGTGTCACATGGTTTGTCAAACGGGTGAAAACAGCCACTTTGGGACTGGGGAAACTGGCTAAGTTGACCAGCATAGAAACTATGGTTTTGGGAAAAGATTCTGTGGTGAGATAAAGAATTTTCTGGAAGCCAGAAATTTTGGCAATGCAGCCTCTGTAATACTTCCTATATTTATTTCATTAAAAATGATTTTATGCCCTGGCCAGTTGGCTCAGTGGTAGAGCGTCGGCCTGGCGTGCAGAAGTCCCAGGTTCGATTCCCGGCCAGAGCACACAGGAGAGGCGCCCATCTGCCTCTCCACCCCTCCCCCTCTCCTTCCTCTCTGTCTCTCTCTTCCCCTCCCGCAGCCGAGGCTCCATTGGAGCAAAGATGGCCCGGGTGCTGGGGATGGCTCCTTGGCCTCTGCTCCAGGCGCTAGAGTGGCTCTGGTCGCAACAGAGCGACGCCCCAGAAGGGCAAAGTATCGCCCCCTGGTGGGCAGAGCGTCGCCCCCTGGTGGGCGTGCCAGGTGGATCCCGGTCCGGGGCATGCGGGAGTCTGTCTGACTGTCTCTCCCCGTTTCCAGCTTCAGAAAAATACAAAAAAAAAAAAAAAAAAGAAAAGATTATATACTTTTTTCACTATAAAATTTGTACATGTTGCCCTGGCCAGTTGGCTCAATGGTAAAGTCCCAGGTACAATTCCCAGCCGGGGCACACAGGAGAAGTACCCATTTGCTTCTCCACCCTTCCCCTCTCCTTCCTCTCTCTCTTCCCCTCCCACAGCCAAGGCTCCACTGGAGCAAAGCTGGCCTGGGTGCTGAGAATGGTTCCATGGCCTCCACCTCAGGTGCTAGAATGGCTCCAATTGCAGCGGAGCAATGTCCCAGATGGGCTGAGCATCGCCCCCTGGTGGGCATGCTGGGTAGATCCCGGTGGGGCTGCCTCACCTCCCCCACCCCGTTTATCATTCTCACTTCAGAAAAATACAATAAAAAATTGTACATGTCAACATGTTTCCAAAACCTATTCTCTTTACCTGTTTTCTTAAGCCCAGTGTCTCCTCCTACACCATTAGTAGAAGAGAAAAAGAAACACATGAGGAAAAGAAGAAACCTCTCATAATTTGACAACTCTAAGAAAGAAATAGTACGGAACATCTAAGCAAATACCTTTACAGTCCTCCAGATGCCAAACTTTTCCACATATTTATGGTCACACTCTCTTTGAGTACATAAAATACTGTATCCCCAAATTACAAAAAATAATTAGCTGCATTTCACTAAAAGATTACATATGAACGGATACAATGTATACCATGTTCTAAGTAACTTTCCTCTATCTCTGAATACTTCCGTTGTTTCCAGGTTTCCACTAGTGCAAATGTTCTGTTGTAAACAATTGTATCTGCATAAACTGCCCCCTGCTAGGTAGCATAGGGTCCCAGCAATTAAGATGACCACTGAAAAGGTGTAAAGATTTGAAAATTTTTCATTCTTGATATATATTACACATATGGCTTTCCCAAAATGCACGTTGTTGCATCCGATGAGCAGCGTATAGAGGGCTTGATTCAATACATGCCGGGCAAAATGGGATTCATCCTATTTCATTAGTTCTCTATAACCTCATCTTTTTCTTTTCCCTTCACACATTTACTAAATAGAGAAAAGGGTGAACCCTTCTAAACAGTCAGAGGAACTATTTTTAGTTACCCAGCTTTGAAACCTCAGGCTCATCTCCATGGCTGACTCAATATGGGGGATAGAGCAATAAGAGAAACAAAGACTGGGTGGAATTTTTCTTTGAACAGTCACAAGATTTGTACATTTCTTTGCGTTTGGGGTTCACCACTCTATGCCATCTACGACTCCCGTGTGGCCTCCTGGATTCCATTCACTTCTCATTCTGTTGTGTTCACTACACTCTGTTGTCAGGTAACTCTTTCATAAGAACCAAGCACATTACGTAATTGTCTGACAGATAGTTTGACAGTTCTCTATGTCTTATATAAATCCTCTGCCTAGCTTTCAACCTTCAACTGCTACACATCAGCAAGTAAACCTTATCTTTCCAGGTCCTCCTTTCTATTAACTTCATCTTCACTACGCCTGCCTGCCTTTCCGAGGAAGCACACTCAAGGAAATTGTACTTGACACTTACATTTTGTGGAGATAGAACCTGCCATTTATGTGACGACTCAGAAGGTACCTCAGGACCTCCCAGTGCTTCCCATTATAATGTCAATTTGTGAAAGTGGCTATTAATAAAGGTTTTTGGTTGGTGGCATTTTGAAATGATAGCTTATTTTGAATTTCTGGTCTCAAGCTACCACAGCAGAAGCATAGAACTCGACCTTAAGTTTGATCAAGAATGAGGACTCTGGACTCTGAGACTATTTAACCTTGATAGGCATTGTGTAATCTTATGCTTAATATAATCACAACCTTTTAAATTTCTGGTTCTGTGGCCAGAACTTGTATTCCAACTGTGCTGCATTGAGCTTTCTTGGCTGACAGTGGCTCTGCTTTGAGGTAGCATTTAAGTCAGAGCTCTGCAAACATGGAAGAGTTCTATTCTGCTGGCTGTAGAGTATGTAGGTCAAGTGGAATTTCTGGCACTTCATTACATTCCGTGACCCTCACTAAACAACTTCAAAATATATATATTTGCAACAATTTGGAATAAACACTACATACAAGTGTTGATGGTAGATTTTTCTGAAGAACTACCAAATGCATCAAAATTAAGGAAAACATTCTAATGATTCTTTCAAACACGAATATATTTAAGTTCTCATTAAACAATCTTCTTATTTAGTCTTCTCTGGCTTTGATGACATGCCACGATTGGCTGTTTATCAAAAACTTAGCAAGAAATACTTAACAAGATATAATCACATGCACACACTTGTGCATAATTAAACCCAGTTTATAAATCAGTGCACAGTGGAATATGGCCACACTACTCAAGAAAGGTTGGTGCTAGCAAATAACACTTTTCTCTCTGTCTATAATGAAAAATCTTATAATGTGAATGCTGTGAAGGTAATATAATAATCTGATCTTAAGTCTTAGTTAAAAACTTCTATTTCTATCACTTCTGAGCTGAATAAAAGTTCTAACAAAATCAGGAAATTAACTTAGATATAAAAACACAAGCATTAATTGTCCATACTGGGATTGTGTGGCATGAAGGTGAAGGATTCTCTTCCTTTGAAGGTTATTAATTGGATGGGTTCTTATCTGTGTGTTTTATTTTTTTCAAAGAAGAGTTTAGCTGCTTCTTAGCTTCTTCATTTTATAGCTGCTCTTTTACTTGGAAAAATAAATAGAATAATTGAGACTGAGTAATTGATATTTCTCAAGATCTACAAAACTAGGTACTGCGTAGCATTAAAGAGTGTATTTTTCTACTTGTTTTATGACTTTGTCCAGTTAAAGTTACTGAGATAAGCACTCCAGTATTTACTTGTAACTTTAAACCCCTTTCATGGTGTGACTGGATCCTATGGGAAAAGAATTAACATTTGAGGCATGCTTACCTTGGGCCAAGCATTTTATATGCATTATCTCATTTAATTCTCATAACCACAAGCTACGGTTAATATTATTTAATCTATTTTATGTGCCTGAGATAATAATGAAAGTAAAGTATGGAACACGGATTTGACTCTAGATCTATTTTTTTAAAAGCCCAAGACCCTTTCATTAAACCACACTGCATTTGCCACTGAGGCCAGTGTGTGGAGGTGACAAGAAGGGGCATTCTAACAACAAGGGGTCTTCTGAACTTTGACACAGGCTCCCCTAGGGGAGCTAAAGAAGAGAGAAACTATTATGATGAATTAGATTAGAATAACATTACCTAATGCAGCGAACAGTTAAGTGAATTATGAGCTATCCACATCATGGAATACTATGTCATCATTAGAAAGGATCACATCAGTCCGGTGAATGAAATCGAAAGCTGTCTGTAAGTTGCAAAGTAGTTGTGAAACAATGTATGCTGTATGATATACTTTAACACAATAAATAACCATACACATGCTTGCATGTACTTAGAAACAGGTCTGGAAGGACATATACAAAAATGTTACTTAACTTTCTTCTGCTCATTATTAGGTTGTGACAAGTAGGCAAATTTCACTTTTTTATCAAAATATTCACCACTGTTTAAATTTTGTGTGTGTGTGTGTGCAATTACATATATTACATTTACAAATAAAATTCATGTAATGAACTATGTAGTTGAATAATTGTAGAAATGACCCAACCCAAGGAATGGTGATTAAGGAGATTTAATCTCACAAAGGCAAAGTTGCCCAATAAATTTTAAACTCTCTCAGGCTTTAGCATTATCATATGCATTTGAGGAAAGCTAAAACCTCACCACTTGAACTGAGCTCTGCCTTATCTGAGGAAGGCATTAACAAGAGGTCAACTGAGTAACAGGCATTTCAAATTCATGCCCAAATGGACTTCTCCAGTCTGCAGTTCCTACTCACCCTGCTCCTCCTCCAGCCTTCCCTGTCTGTGCAGCCCTACCTATCCCCATTCGCTGAAGCCCAAACCCTCAGAGGAACCCTGGATTTCTCTATTCTCTTCCCCTCTGCATCCCAACCAGGCAAATCCAACCTGACTCACTTTCACAATATCTCTCTGAGGGCTCCATTCAAGTCATCGTTATTTTTTCCTGGACTACTAGGCCTGCCTCCTAATAGGTTCCCTGCTTTCGCTTTTGTAATCCATTCACCTCATGGCAGCAGTGTGATCTTTTACACTCTCTCAGTGTAGCACTCTTTGTGGTTCTTCACTGTCCTCACAATGGAACACACATGTGTTATTGTGGCCGTGAGAGCCTATATGATCTGACATCCACTGGACATTTGGGGTTCCAGTTCCTACTCCCCTCCTCCAGCTGTTTAGGCTCTGACCATCCTGGCCTGCTCTTCAAATACATCAAGCTCTTTCAGTCCTCTAGGTTTTTATACTTTTCTTTTCTCCTTAGAATACTCTTCTCTTAGCTGTTTACAGGGACAGTACCTTATTAATTTGAGTCAGATATTTACAGATAAGGAAATCAAACTTCAGAGAGTTTAAGTACCTTATTTGTGGTCCTCGCATGTGGTACAGGGCAGTGCTGGGTTTTGAACTTACGTCTGAAACATCTCATACTCTTCCCATTATACTATACAACAGAGTAAAGAAGGCCCACCCCAGGACTCTGACTACAGTCCCGACAATCAATCAGCGAACACCTGTTTGTTGAAAAGGCCAAGAAAAAAATAAATTCATTGAACAGTTTCTTTTGTAGCTTCTCCTTCCTATCCTTAGTATGTTCTCCAACTTCTGCAGGAAGACTTATATCAGCGAGAGAGGAAAATATGAGATAGATGTATTTGGAAACTCGTGTCTTAGAGATCTGAAATTAA
Source organism: Saccopteryx bilineata (assembly GCF_036850765.1). Taxonomy (NCBI): domain Eukaryota; kingdom Metazoa; phylum Chordata; class Mammalia; order Chiroptera; family Emballonuridae; genus Saccopteryx; species Saccopteryx bilineata. The sequence continues at coordinate 95,797,349 of NC_089494.1, forward strand.
TTATTGTTCATTCAGGAAATGAGTATATGATAACACAACCTTTACAACTTACTTAGTTAAATGTCCAAAGAGGACTTTCATGGTGTCACGATTTGGTGGAGGGAGTTTTTGCACAAGAGACTTCGTAGTTTCAATTCTTGCATTGTTGTCTTGCTTTTCTGAAAAAATAAAGTAAAAACAAAGGTTAGGAAAAAAAGATTTCATAGGCACATGAAGAAAATTTCTTAGGAGAGTTTTGACTAAGATTTAGAGGTTTAAAGTAATCCTCAGCAGCCAAAAGGAATAGGTATACTCAGCATTATCAGGAAGTTTCTTCATTTTGACTCTGAATTAGAACATGACCATTTAAAGCAGCACCGATGTGCTTTGTGTGGCCATGAGACAAAGTTTGGGTGCTGAGACTTTAAGTTAAAGTGTTATGTGGGACTTCTGGGGATGTCATGTATAACGTCATGTATAGGGTACTGATTTAACTTTTCAGCCTTTTACTTCTGCTCTTCAGAATAGAGATAGAGCCTGACCAGGCAGTGGTGCAGTGGATAGAGTGTTGGATTAGGATGCAGAGGACCCAGGTTCAAGACCCCGAGGTCGCCGGCTTGAGCGCGGGCTCATTGGGTTTGAGCAAGGCTCACCAGCTTGAACCCAAGGTTGTTGGCTCGAGCAAGGGGTCACTTGGTCTGCTGTAGCCCCCTGGTCAAGGCACATATGAGAAATCAATCAATGAACAACTAAGGAAATGCAACAAAGAATTGATGTTTCTCATCTCTTTCCCTTCCTGTCTGTCTGTCCCTATCTGCCCTCTCTCTGACTCTCTGTCTCTGCTATAAAAAAAGAATAGAGATAGAACAATTATAACATAAGGTGACATTAAAAGTGAGGTGAAGCCTGACCAGGTGGTGGTACAGTAGATAGAGTGTTGGATCAGGACATAGAAGACCCAGGTTCGAAACTCGGAGGTCGCTGGTTTGAGTGTGGGCTCATCTGGTTTTAGCATAGCTCACCAGCTTGAACCCAAGGTCATTGGCTTGAGCAAGGGGTCACTTGGTCTGCTGTAACCCCCAATTGCTGTAGCAATCAATGAACATCCAAGACGCCGCAACGAAGAATTGATGCTTCTCCATTCTTTCCCTTCCTGTCTATTCCTATCTGTCCCTCTCTCTATCTCTGTCTCTGTCTCTATCACAAAACAAAAACAAAAACAAACAAACAAAAAAAACTGAGGTCAAGCAGAGTGAAACTCACAGCGAGAGGAAGCTTCCTTAAATGTGTGGAGCAGTCACACCAGTCCTGTAATGCCTATCTCTGAGTTCAACATAAGAAAATAAGCCTCTGTGTACTGAAGTTTTTATGAATGGTTTTCTGATACGAAAGCCAAGCAGTTCCTAATACGACGTGCTTCCTGAAGCCCAATTCATAATCACCTGTTGTTAGGTAGATGAACTTAAAGTAAGAAGGCTTTAGTTCAGAAGCTGGCAGGTTTTTAAAAATACACTGTTGCAAAAAACCCACTATAAAAAGAAACTATAGAAAAACTATCCTGCAGAAGATGGTATTTGGCTAAAGTGGGATGGGGCATTCTTTCTAATAGAAACTGTGCTTGGAAGCTTTTGTTCTTGCTCCTAAAACCACAAAGGCTTATAAATAATACCTCCCACAGTCAGAGCTTTCAAAATTGCAGTTATTCTTAGAAGAGTTCCAACATAATATGGATCGGACAACTGCCAATGGAAGAGACAGGAGGTGGGGGGTTAGAAGAAGAGCCAGTTGCAACATCATAGTAGACAGCAGATCTAATCTTTCTGCCAAAAGGGTAGAAAACCCCCTTGTAGCTTAATGGTGCTAAGACAGTGTGATGCTTCATAAGACCAGTTGGAGCTTATGGGATACCAGAAACTCAGGAAAAGATCCAGAAAGTCCGAAAAGGTGAGAGTGAAATTGGTACAGTGTGCCCAAGACAGAGCTCTTACGAATACGTGGGATACTTGGATACCTTGTATGTAGCCATATGAAGCTAATGCTACACACCAATGATGGTATGCAAAGATATATAGCACATGCTAGTAATAGAATTTACCTGAAGATCTGGTGAACTGTTTGCTTCAGGTGTTAAAGATGATAATAGAAGAGGAAGTAGCAGCAGTCCATACATCTATCATGATAGTCCTAAATAAAGTATGCCTTACTGTTTTTTTTTTTATTTTATTTTTTTAAAGATTTTATTTATTTATTATAGAGAGGAGAGAGAGGGAGAGAGAGAGAGAGAGAGAGAAGGGGAAGGAGCAGGAAGTATCAACTCTCATATATGCCTTGACCAGGCAAGCCCAGGGCTTTGAACCGGTGACCTCAGTGTTTCCAGGTTGATGCTTTATCCACTGCACCACCACAGGTCAGGCCTGTTTTTTTTTTTTTTCTTAATTAGTAGAAGTGAGAAGGAGGAAGAAGAAGAGAGAAGACTAATTTTACTGAAGTTTCTACTTTTACTGAAGTATCATGCCATAGTAGTGATCAAGTCAATGTCAAGCTCTCCAAAAAAATGATCAATTGGCATTGAGGACTACAGAATTCACAGCCATAAATTAAGCTGAACAGATGATAATTAGAGAGTGGTCCAAATGGACCAGCAAACCTCAGTTTTAGAGAACATATGATATGGTCAAGAGTGAGTTTCAGAATGGTTGGGGGTTATGTAATTAGAAATACATAAATTTGCAAAGTCATTGCCATAGTTCTTAGGCAACAATAAAACTTTATTAAGTTTGTTTAACCAACTGGTGAAATAATTATAAATTTCCATAGACAGAGTCAGTTCTTCTGTGCTCCATAGAACTTAGGACATTCTATTTATATGCAGTCCACATAACAGTGGAGCCTTTGATAGCTCAGTTGGTAGAGCATAGTGCTATAGAGGATGTGATTCCACATGATATTGCTATGGCTGGAAACAACCCAAGTGCTCATTAATAGATGAGTGGAAAAAGATGCTGTGGTACAGGTACACAATGGAATATTACTCTGCCATAAAAAAGAACAAGATCCTACCATATGTGACAGCATGAATGAACTGAGAAGCTATTATACTAAGTGAAATAAGTTAGAGAAAAACAAATACCATATGATTTCACTTATATTTGGAATTTAAAGAATATAAACAAACAAAACAGAGACAGATTCATAGATACAGAGAACAGACTGATGGTTGCCAGACTGGGGAGGGGTGGAGTAGAAAAGATGAAGGGATTGAGATGTACAGATTGGTATGTAGTTACAGAATAGTCATGGGGTATAAAGTATAACATATAGAGAAAATATAGCCAGTAATATTGTAATAACTCCATATGGCGCCAGTTGGAAATATAGGGAGGCCAGTTTGTAAAGTATATGATTACTTAACCCAGTGGTTCTCAAAGTGTGCGAAGATTTCCAGGTGTGTCCTATGGTATTCCAGAGAAATATGTGACTGTTGGGAACCAAAAAACCAACATGGTTTTTGGAGTTTAGATTTTGGGGGGACAGAGGTGTGGGGAATTGGCTGTAAGCTGACAGTCTGCCCAACCCCCCACCTCACTTGTCTGATTAGGTTACAAAAGGCTGTTAAGCTGAGCTGCTGGATTGTTTACACTAACCTCCATGTTCCCCGGAAAGACTGGAGGCAAGTTTCTTCTATCCTTCCTTTGGTGTAAAGTTAAGATGATATGTATGGAGGGGGTTCTCTGCAGTTGGTAAAATTCTTGGGTTGCCTTGGAAATGTGATCAGAGACCACTGATTTGCTAATGGCCTCACTTTGCCCTATAAATAAAGCAAGATGCTGTTTTTGGCGCACTTTGTTTTTGCCAGCAGCTATTACAGGGCCCTCCTAACCCCATATTTTCTTAATTCCATGTATTTTCTTAATCCCACACCATTCCCACTCGGGACCTGGAGTTACTAGCTGTGCTGGTTTGTGGCATGTGCCCAGATATAAAAATACATATAGTTACCCTATTATACCATTTTATTATGGAAATACCACTCTTTTTGTTAACATGTCAATATTATAGTTATTATTAACACATTATTATATTATTTTTAGATAAATATACCCAAATAAAATGAATATATTTCTCAAAAAGAAGCATGATATTGAAGAATCCGATTCTGGAAGTGAGCAAAAGTTAAGAGTAAATAAAATAGGACTTGAAGGCTGACAGGCAGAATTTAATTATTAGCATTTTTCATCACTTAACACTGAACAATACGACTGGATTAGAAACCCATTCATGAAAGCTTCAAGTGATTTTGGTTTAACATTAACAGAAGAAGAACTGGCTGCTATATCCACTGATCGTGCATTGATGATTAAACATAAGGAATTGTCTCTTGAAGCCTTTTGGATTTCTATAATAGAAGAATATGTGGCAATATCTAAAAAAACTTTGAACATTTTACTATGATTTTCAACATCCTATTTATGTGAATTAGGATTTTCTACCCTCAACACAAAAGTAAAAAAAGAGGAATTCTTCAATGTACTGACGAGGAAATGAGAGTTTGCCTTTCACATATATGCCCAAACATTGAAGAAATCGCTAGGACACATCAGGCTCATGTTTCTCATAAACACAAGAATGAAAAAACTTAACACGTTTGTGCCGGGACCTGCCGAATTTATTAAATTTTATTAAGAATGTATCTATATTATCAGGTGACCCTAGAATCTATGTAAACACAATTAATTAAATAAATAAAAAGAATGTCTCTCTCTATATAAAAAGATAACTTTTAGTCATTTTTAAATTTTTTAACCTCTCTTTTTTATGAATTCTAAAAAGCATAACAAAAAAGTAACATAAAATGTTTTTTAATGTCAGAATAAGTGTAATTTTGTTGTATTTATTTCATTTAATTACCATAAAAGCACATAGACTTTATATATTTTTCTTTAATATTTGACTTAATTATTATACCATATTTCTCAGAAATTTGTATATAGTGAGCCTACAATTATTTGTAGGATTTTAAATGAGCCCTGACTTCAGAAAGTTTGAGAGCCACTGACTTAACCACTATGCTGTACATCTAAAACTAATACAAATTAATACTGAATGTAAACTGTAATTAAAATATTTAAAATAAATTTTAAAATATTGCCACGGCTTGAACGCCTATTCATTTCTCCCATTCAACAGGGGGTTTTCCAGCCACACTTGCAGGCAGTGGGTGAAATGGGTGAAGAAAGAACAAATGAACAAATGAAAGACAGAAACATGGGTTGGAATAGACAGACCTTGGTTTGAATTCTGTATCACTTTTTATTAGCTGTGTGGTCTTGGACAAGTTTCTTATTTTCTCTGAATAATAATGTAAAAGGCCAGTTTTATAGCTTAAACAAGATAGTACGTAATGTACCTAGCACAATAACTAGTAAAAAGAAAGTACTTTAAAAATGTACTTTCCACTTCCTCCCTCACCTTTTCTGAGGCCCATGCTGGGTCTGGCTTATTTTTCATTTTCAGCAGTAATCATACTATCCGGTTGCAGTGAGCATTCAAAATGTAGGTGTTAATACTTGAACTGAGTTGGTGCCAGTGATGACATGCACTTGCTATCGCATTCTGATGTTTCACAACACTAAATACTTTCTGAAAGGCTGAGAGGCTGACAATCTGATTGGCGAGTGGTTCAGTTACATACAAGAATCCTGATAAAGTATATAGTGGTTCCCATATCTGCCTATAAGAAACATCTTACATGAAGTGTATTTTATAGAAGTATATCTTTGTTCTTTATCAACATTCACTCACACTTGAAGAATTGGATAACTGATTTGTGGTGAACACACGTGTGTGGCTAAGTTACACATACATGGAGGGGGACTGGACAGTGACTGGAGAAGGCTGAAATACTAACAAGGAGGAACAATTTATTTCTTCTTACAATATAATCAGAACAAAATCTTTGAAAAGATTATAGGAAAGCAGTGGTGTCCCATTCAAATCAATACCCCGCCCACTTTTCTTCAGCTTGTAAAATCAGGAAATAACACAAACACTTCTAAGTGGAGGAACATCTAAAAATACGATTAGAAACACTAAAATCAAAATGACACCTTTTCAGATCTGGTTTATTGATGTGTCATATTAGGAACTGGAATCACATACACAATATAGGAGTGGTTAATGAGCTAAGATTCATACACAGCTTACTAAAAACATGTCAACTGTCTTCAATTGATTCAGTGAGCATGTGAAAGACAGCATTTTCTATTAATATTTCTCCTTTAGCATATGGTTTCTAATTATTAGGAAGTATTGAGAGACTTGAGGCAACTTTAAAATATTTCTGCTTTTTTTACTCTGTGACTAAAGTGGAAAACAAGGAACTTTTTTTAACATGGAGAATTAGAGAACTTCTTAGGTAAATTGTATACTAAAAGGCTTATATAAAAATCTTTCTAGTCATAATGAACTACATAGTTCTTTCCCCCTTCACTCATATTTGCTTCTACCTTTATTTCCTATTACTTATTTTTCAATCTACTTTATGCTCATTAATTCCTCCATTTTAGCTCCCCATCCATATACAAGAGCCTTTCCAAACTCTAAGCTGGGAACTCACAACTGCATACAAAATATTTTTGTAGGACTTCATTTTTGCCACCCACTAGTGAAAAAAAGTATATGTAAAAATATATGCAATGCACATGTAGACAGGAAACTGTTTCTTACGGATTCCTACTTCTCACCCACCTGGCCCCCTTTTCTCACACTCCCCGAACTCTGTTGGAAACGAGCTTCTTCAGAAACAACTTCAGACTCCTTAGAGAAGTAACGACTTCTACATGATGTGAAATAAATAGCCTTTAACGTTATGATAAGGTTGTGGCTTTATAGTTTCCCCCTGATTCATGGTGTTGAGGACATATTTTTAAAAAATATGGTTTATGATGGTTACATTTGCATTTATCTGCATGAAATGTTGCTACTAAACCAAAGATATTTACAACCGAATGCCTTTTTGCAAAGAGATAAGATAAAGTTATACAATAATGGAAAGAGTTCTATGCAGTGCAGAACCCTGGACCTACTGACCCCTGAACACTTCTTTGGCCTTATCACCCATCCATTTATTATTCTTAACTTATTTATAGCCACATGTTGAATCATATTTCAAAATAACTTGTGCTTTGTTATATAGGTCCACCCAGAGGAAGAAAAGACCAAATTCTCCCAGTCACCAATATATCAGGGGCACTCTTGATTCCATTTATCTGTAATTCTTAAAGGACAATTGTGCCCCTTTGTCTTAAGGAGGTCAGCAGTATCACAGCTGTTCTGCTTCTGAAAGTTCTTCTGGAATGTATAATGCATCCTGTGTGAAAAAACGGTAGTCACTTGTATGTCAGGGCTATATTTGGAAGAAAGCAGTTTAATTTCTATCTGGTTTATACTTTTTGTATCATGACCATTTCAGAATTTAGTTAGAGGCTGATCCTGGCTCATAACAAGAGGCAGTATCTTCAGAGGACATTTTAAGCATATCTTGGAACTGATTACAAATATTTGAGGATATGCCTTTTAATTGATAAAACTTGAGTTGGGTGTTGAGGAATCATCCAAAACATGACAACATTTGCTTGATAAATCCTTTCAAATAAATTACATTTACTTTAGGAAGGGGCATGTCCCGGGCAAATTCAAATCTCACACATGGCTTCAAATAGACCCTTACTTCAAACTCATGTTATAAATAAGAGAAGTGGTAAATTGCAGAGGTGTCTAAAAAACTAGGTTAGAATACTTGCTCTGCAATATGATTTGGAGGAAGTTGCTTGAACCCTTGATGTTTTCAGTTCCTTTACTTAAAAATAGCCACCCCGAAACCCAAATAAGTGTTTTATAGGATTGTTAGTAGAATTTTTAAAAATTACTTATTTATTCATTTTAGAGAAAGAGAGGAGGGGGAGGAGCAGGAAGCATCAACTCCCATATGTGCCTTGACCAGGCAAGCTCAGGGTTTTGGACCAGTGACCTCAGTGTTCCAGGTTGATGCTTTATCCACTGTGCCACCACAGGTCAGGCCTTGTTAGTAGAATTAATGTTTTAGTACCTATCAATGCACATATAGTAAGTGCTTATTAAATATAAGCCTCCTTAAATTAAAATCTTTCTTTTGAAGCATCTTCTCTATCAGCCCTGATGCACAATTACTCACAGTTCAAGGCTATTTGCAAAACCACATAAAGCCATTATTTTACTCTTCAGTACTCTTTCCTAAAAACAGAAACAGCTCACACTTATGTGACAGTTTTGTAAATATATAGACTGCTATCCATTATCAAAGAGTGTTTCATCATAAATCCTAAATAGATAGAAATATCATAAATAGACATGTCATTGTATTATAGACAATGGCCCACAGATTAACCTGGTGTTGGCAAATTTCACTTTTTCAAGATTCCATACCACTCATCCATCTCCAAACCAGAAAAGCCATACGTTATATTTAATTAAAAGAAAGACACATTCTCAATGTCTATGATACCTTATGTTTGAATTTAAGTGTTGAGGGTCCATGTCAAAACAGTTCAGCTTGAGTACAGAGTATGTGACTTGCAGGGCAGGAAAGATGCAGCAGAAATGGAATCTAATTGATTCCCATGAAACCTTTTTTTTTTCTTTCACCTGAAAATTGAACTAAGTACCTCGCTGGCAAAATAAGCTTCTCGTGTATCCATAGCCTGTCTTTCCAGACGTCAATACGGAGTCTGACTTCTGAATAATGAAGTCCTTTAAGGAAAAATTTTAAAAATGGAAATAACTCTTTATGGCTAACAAATGTTAGTAACAAAAAATATATACTCTGCCAATTGATTGCCATAGTGTAGGGATTCTGTTATCTGTGAGTAAAGCCCCCCACCCCATCCCCACCACCAAGAAGTCGTTTCTGGCCCTTGTCCTGGAGAAGTTCGTCTGTCCAGAGCATGCTATTAAGAGTCAACCTAAGTGGAACCTCTATTTCTTACCACTTCTATTCCTACTCTCTGGCAATAAACAGTTCAAAATTTATTAAAAAGAAAATAAATTTATTTCTTAAATCATTGTACAAGTATTAACCATATAGATGTATAGATGGTTAAAGAAAACAAATATGTTAAGACTTGTGGGCAATCGGTGGCAGACACAAACAAAATTGGTTCCTCACTTGTGTCATTTTATAATCCAGAGGGGCAGATAAAATACAGAACGCATCATAAGAGATGTTTAAATTTAAGACCTATCATAATACAAGCATCCATGAACTTTATATCTTCCTTCTGACTGAAAGGATCCTCTAAGATGATCCTTACATGCTAAAGCGTGAAGTGTTGACCCATTATACCAAAACCAAATAAAAAAATAACTGAGAAACTCAATGAACACTAAATCAATGAACATAAAACTTCATTTATTCACTTTCTGAAGGCCTTCAAATTCTTATTCATACCTTTTTAACTTTGCTTTTTCATCTGTGTTATTCCAGGACTTGGAGCGCACTGACCTCACACTAAGGGCAAGTATTCAAGTTTTAGGCTCTCAGGAACTTTTCAGTTTTCATAAATGGTATATTGCTTTGGTGCAATCAATTTTAGGGTGATAAGATTTCTTAAAACTCACTAACCCCAAACTGTCTCTTAGACCCAACTTTCTCAATTTTGCAGCAGTGTTTCCTCTTTGTCAAAACTAAAGAGTAAGGCCATGGCTGACACCCCAGAAGCGATTGTCAGAGGAAAAGGCAGGGTCGTAATTTCCTCCATAGAATTTCTTGTTTTCAAAGTCACCTTGCAGGTGCCCCGGTGGCCAAGTACACTTCTGTAACTTATGAAGGATACTGATTCATCTTTCGGCCATAAACTGTGCTGAGAAAATAAAGCTCACTGGTTTATTTCTCTAAAATTTAGTTCTCCTGTGAGAATTTCATGAAACTATATTCATATATACCTAGTTTTACAGGCTTCTTTTTTTTGGACAAGGCTTACTATTTTGAGTCACTTGACATCTTTCTACTCATAAACCAGTAATTCTATTCCAATACTCACGTAGCACTTTCTATGAAGCATTATCTTTGTACATTTCTGTAAAAGAGGAAACCTACAAATTCTTTTCTAAATATGAAGTCTTTAATATGTGTCTTTTTCCTTTAGTAGAGAAATTAATTTTATAGGGAATTAAAAATAATCTCACTCGAAAACAGCTAGGATCTGTCCCACAATGAAGACAAATGCTAACTAATAAATAACTCCCTGTGTCATCTGGGATATAAGTATTTTTCTAAAGGAAGCGCATTAAACTTTATCCATAACTATTCATGTTGAACTTAGAGCCTCTGACGGGCGATCACGGTTAGTACGTTGAACTGTTTTTCTGTCCAGCTCCTTTGACAAGGCCACACAACAACATTGAGAGCAGGGAGAATTACTAGAGCAAACCTCAAAATCCTTTAAAAACTGAGGAATAAAATAATTTTATGATTCAGCTTTTTTATTTTTATTTATTTTTTAATTGCAAGACTATTGTAAAAGAAGAAAAACAGGCAACATGTGGCAACTTTAGTCAGCATTTCTGAGCCGGGAATGATAAACACCTCTGCTTGGCTCTGGCATTTATCAGCACTGAGATATTATTACCGCACAGAGTCACAGCATGGTCACTGTTATCATCGGAAAAAGAGCCAGCTAATCTTAATGGTTTGTAAAGCCGTTACCTGCACTGGTCTGACATTTATCATGATCATTTTACCACATGGGTCCTACATAGCAAAGGTCTTTTATCTCGAAGGGACATCACTATGAATTATTATTTGCAGCTAGGTAGAAAATTGTATGTTGTAGATACCTTTTCTCATTATAAATCACATATCACATTTCACCATTTCCCCCAGAAATCTGCTGAGCCCAGGGTTTTGGCCACTGTCTGCTTTCCTCTCTTTTTCTTTTTCTTTATAGTTTCTTGTAAATATTAGCCACTTTTTCATTAACATCCTTAATATAATTTTTGAAGAACGAGGTACCTGGTAGGCAAATGACGGATATACTTCCATTATAGTTATGGAACTTTGCTCCACGACCTGGAAAGGGGCTGCACAGTGGTTTAGAAATTGAAGCATAAACCATCTACTTTTTTTTTTTAATGCTTATTTTCTCTTCTGTCTTGGTGGCCAGAATTTTCTCTGTTCTTGACCTTGTCAATAGAATATTTACCAGTATATCAGACAGAATTTCTGTTTGATTTGAAATACTCAAAACACTTATGCCATTTCTTGCCTGAAATCTGCATTTTGGAAAAAGGTTCTCATGAGGAGTAAACTATGGTTTTATTTTGTTATGTTATGAGCTTTCTCAGATTCTGTTTTTGTTAGTTACAATGGAGTAGAAGGTTCTGCCAACAAATTTGTTTAAAAAATTGCTTAGGTTCTATTCCTGTCTACATCCCTACATCCTAATGACATACATTAATATATAGTATAGAAGAAATAAGGATATTAAAAGGTATGATGTTTTAGAAGCATGGGACCAAGTCAGTAAAGTGAAATGCATTAATTTGACAATGGGAAGTTACAATGAAAAGCCCAAGTTGTTTACTATTGGGAATAAATGAACAAATATTCTCTTTTAAAAAGATTGAGACAACTAATCTTCTGAAAGAGATATTTATATATTTTCTTCTTTCTCAAGTGTTCCATTAGGAATAAACAAGCCCGAAATTCTGTACTTTTATAATGAAGAGGGAGGAGACTTCTTTGCCATTCTTGCATTTAAGAAGAAATGTGCAAGAAGAATGTGACAATTTAAGCAAATCAAGATTGTTTCAAATGGATCACAAACGGGACTTTGTGGGCTATTTTATACCAGTGTATGAAGCAGGCAGTAAATTTGAAAGGAGGATGTTCTCAATGGTCTAGTTCTGATGTGTTTTCCCATTTCTTTGTGTGTTTAAAAGAGGTTTGGATGTGGTGTTTAATATTGCTTTGACTCCTTTGCAAATGAGTTCTAGAGAAATATTGGAACATGAAGGAAAGCTGATGGGCTATAATGCTGACAGCAGCTGGGGGGATGTGAATGAAGACAGCAGATTCCCAAACCTGGGTTTAGCAAAAATAAACACCTATCATTCCATTAAAAATACTTTACTATTTTTAAATGTTTCTGGGCATCAACAGCAGACCACTCTGCCCTTGAAGCAGCCATTATTTTTTTCAGATACTCCATTATCTGGGGGGAGACGGAATAAATACTTTAACCCGATATGCAGTATTTTGCAGTGATATGTGTTAGTTTGCCTACCTTGTTATATTTGATTCCCCATTAATTTTTTTTGTATTTATAAATTTTCTTCAAAAGAAACAGTTTCTGTTTCAGAGACCTGTCAGACATACTCTCATAAATTTGGGGGGAAAAGGTGGTGGTGGGGGGAGTAATTTGTGAAATTAATATACTTTTATTGCTTAGAAGAAGCTGCACACACCTTTGTGGGGTCCCCTAAAATTTTATTGGAAAGAGATGGGCTCATATTCCAACACACTGCCTTACCAATCAAATGAAAGGCTATGCTGATTTAAAACAAATAACAAATGAATCCCTTTATTCTTTTTAAATTCAGAATGACTTTTTTTGTTTTAGTTTAACATGATCCTGCCATTATGGCCCCCAAAATACTGTCACCTGGGAGCTTTTTACAATAATTAGTATGGGGCTTTGCCGCTTGAATTTTTGTCCTTTTCTAAGGGAACTGGGTGAATTGTTGAGTGCTAATGAAAAGCCGGAGACCTCTAGCAGTGGTTGGAGCCAGGCAGAGCGGGGACAGACGCTTTACACTTCCCACTGTGCTGCAGTGCACGCCTCCCCGCTGTTATGTTTACTATATAGTTTTGACGTCTGTGGAAAACTTCTCGATAAGACCAAATTATGTTATGACCTCTTGTTTCTCTAACCCCACTCCACCCCACAATTTAGCAGATTCCTGTTGCCCCTGACTATTATAGGAGACTCCTTCTCATCTTTGTGGCCATCTTAGCACTCAGTTCTTGCCATGAGAGCCCATCTGCTTTGTAGCCATGTCTACAAGATCACACCGGTCTATCTAGAAGTTTTGGGAGGATTTAACACACATTTTGCTCTGCTTATGCCACCTAATAACAGATATCCTCCTCTTTACCATATCTGAATTTCACCGTAGATAATGTTAAAGCACCAGATGTAATCATCCAGTATCAACAATCCTAGTTTAAAATGTAAATATACTTGGTGAAATGCACTGTGCTTGTAAAGAAATCTATTGAAAAACCTCAAATTATCAGTGTAAACTAAATAACATGTTCTAAGATGAAAACAACCAATTTGTAATTTGAGTTGATTTATTCTTTGTTCTTTTCTTAAAAATGAGTATCTTCTCTTAAAAATGAATATCGGTCCATTTTATTGTAAACTGATGAATTCACGGAGTGTGATGTACAGTGAAGTTTTTAAATGAATATTCATACAACTCTTTCGAATCATTAACATGACTTAAGACAATGAAGATGCAACTCATTCTCATTTCGATAATGGGGGGAAAGTAAAATTAATAGCATAAACAGCTCTTGGAAAAGTTTAACTTTAATGTATCAAACTCCAGGTGCCAGAGTTTAAAGAAAATAACCAATAATAGCCATTTTTTACATATTTGATGGGACTGATTATGCAATGTGCAACTCTAAATGGCTTATAGCACATTGTAGCATGGTTCCATCCCATTGGCTACAGTAGGGTGCAGGCAGATGGATGACAGTGACAGGGAGAGAAGTGCTTTTGCTTAGCCGTGCGTTAAGATGCCATCCAGAAGCTCTGTGCACTGCAGACACTTCATTAGGATGCCAGGATAATGGTAAACTACCACTCAGAGTGACACCCCATTTCCTGCTTACTGAGCGCTCCAACCTCGGCAGATGTCAACAATCTCACAGTGCTACAGAGCAGACCTAACTTTTCAGCCACTTTGACTCCAATTTTTTCCTCCTAACAGTGCCATACATTATGTGCAATATGTAATGGCAAACACCTCACTGAAAACAAAATCTGCCCAATTCGTTATGACTAGAGTGCTTAATTTTTTTTTCTTTTAAAAAATGAGGGACACTGAGCTGGGTAACAGATTATGTCCATTCCCAATTCTAATCTCAACATTTCTTGCTATGATTTCCATTAGCTAATCAGTTCAAAGTATTAATTGTGTGATGCAATCTGACTAATAGTAGTTAAACTCTGATCATGGGGGGTGTGACTGTTTCTTTTCATTAATGTCCATTCCAAAGGTAAGAGATCGTGGAATTCTTTTATTATAGGATTTTAAGCTTCGTTTTGGTATGGTTCTTAGCTGTCTGCCAAGAAAAGGCTGACTTGAGCATCTGGATGATATTTCCTCTGCTAATATATAACTTCGGGCCATTTGCACACCTCCTTCCCAGAAATCAAGCCAATAGAAACTTTTTTTTCTATAGTGTAAAGCACAAAATTCTTTTTTATAAAGAATCAAGGTGTAGTTTAGATAATGAGAAAATAAAATCCCAAAACGGAAAAATATTTTGTATGTATCATGATGATACATTTATTTGCATTTTGTGATTCTAAGCATCTTCGTAGAAGCTCAAAGACCTTGCAAATGGCAGGACTAAAAATAAGTATCCTCCTTTCAGATCTGTTACCATTTCCAGGTAAAGATGCAAATGTAAAGAAGTCATAAGCAGAGGTCACACTCCAAGGAGATTTTGAATGCAAACTTTCAATGTGATGTCCTCTAAAAAAAAAAAAAAAGGTGATGCAAATCTTGACTTTTGGTTTCAAATAGCATCTGGTTGGCAACACCTAAACCACCTCTTGGAATGTGTCAATAAATATACTTGAAGACAAAGAAAATAGACTAGAATTCTTAAAATAAACGGGATTGGCAGTCAACGTGATGACAAAAAGTTAAGAGTAATTTCCTTCAAGACAGATTGAATTTAATTGAAAAATGCCAATGGTGGGACCATCTGTGTTATTGAACTACTGAACCAGAAATCCTGCCCTTCTGAAAGTGGATACAAATATCCTTATCTTTCTATGCCAACCTGAAACACTGTGCAGCACTATCCTACACAGTTGATGTTTTTGAGTAGTGTGAATGCTTTCCTCCTTTTCTTTCTCACCAGTTCTTTCCCCATGTAACTGTAGATAAAGACTTCTTCTTCACCTGCAATAATTAAGAGATAGCAGATTGGCAGTGGAAAACATATGTAAACACAGGAAGGGTGGAGACTGGCAAATTCTAATAGGAATATGGTTTTGGAGTTCCAATGTTTTATGAATTTCATCTTTTAGAATGCCAGTGAGTTAAGAAATATGGCAGGAGAAAATTCAATGACAATAAGGCCATAAGAGAATAAATATACTAGAGAAGAATTAATATAAGAGCTGTGATTACCAATTTGTCATCTGAGTATTGCTCCAAAACAAGAATTAGACTAAACTGAAGCAGAGAGTAAGGCAATATGCATGGAATGGATACATTTCCACCTTTTGGGATGAGTAAACAACAAAATTTTCAACAATGCAATATCTATGAAAAAAAAATCATTTTGGAGAAGTGAACAATGCTCAGAAGTACAGTACAGAACTTACAATGATCACCAGCCAATTAGAAAACACTTAAGCATCCTCAATAGAATTTGAAACATCAAGGTCTAATGAAAAGAATTAACAAGCTGTAAGTAGAGAACAGGGTAAGATGAAAAGATATTAGGATAAGATGATAAGGAGATAGATGGCGAGGGAAGACAGTGTGAAAACTAAAAGTGTTAAACAAAGTTAAATTTTGCATAAGATGCCAAATTGTCATTGCGAAAAAAATAATTAAGTCAGGTATATGGATGACAAATGAGAGAAGCTTCACCAGAATGTAGACACACACAAAGAAAGTTAGCGAGAAGACATGCTGGAAGTCAAAGAATTGAGAGATTATCTATAGTTATACTTTTGAGAAAATAAGAACATTTTAAAAATGTATAATGGTCTGGGTATGCAACATAATTGAATGACAAGATAACCTGGACATGTTTTCTTTGAATATATGTACCCTGATTTATTGATGTCATCCCATTAAAATTAATAAAAATTTGTTTATAAAAAATGTATAATGATCAAGGACAAAATTAAAGGTAATTTCTGTGACTGAAAAAAACTCTCTCAATATTAAAAATAATAATTAGGTTCTAAGAAAACCTCATTGAGTAGATAAACTGTTTTAATCTAACAAAATTTTAGAATAATAAAGATCAGGCACTATTTTACAAATATTCAAACAAAAATAAAACTAATAAATGGATTTCCTGGGACTTATCTTTCTAAATTCTAAGGTAAAACAAAACAATATTTACTGTTGATGGTGGTGGGATTCTGGCCTTCTTAACTTATTGTGGGATATTTAAATTATCTTTTGCATGTTAAACCAACGAAGAGAAATTCTCATTTATTCAAAGATTTACAGTAACACTGCTTTCTTGCAAAATTTACTTGAAGGCTTATATAAGATTACCAAGTGATGAATCGAAATTTGTAACTTAAGAATAGAGACAGCCCTGGCTGGTTGGCTCAGCGGTAGAGCGTTGGCTCGGCGTGTGGAAGTCCCAGGTTTGTGGCCAGGGCACATAGGAGAAATGCCCATCTGCTTCTCCACCTTTCCCCCTCTCCTTTCTCTCTGTCTCCCCCTGCCCCACCCCCCAAGGCTCCATTGGAGCAAAGTTGGCTCGGGCGCTGAAGGATAGCTCCATGGCCTCAGCCTCAGGCACTGGAATGGCTCTGGCTGCAACAGAGCAATACCTCAGATGGGCAGAGCATCGCCCCCTGGTGGGCATGCCGGGTGGATCCTGATTGGACACATACAGGAGTCTATCTGCCCCCCCCCCACATTTCCTACTTCTGAAAAATAAAAAAATACAGACATTATAAACAAAACCAAGTATCTTCTTTACTTATTTAGACCCCAAACTCCAAAGCTCCTATTTGATTATCTCAGGCTTTCATTCCATTCTCAGTACCAGGAAATGGTTTTCTTGTAGTGCTTCTTACAATTCAGGTGAAAGCTCTGGAAACACATGATGACCATTTAAAATGGTGATTGGTACTATTCAGTTCAGGCATTTGGTAACAAACACCATTATTGGAACATTGTACTGGAGAGTTACTAAACAAGTTTTTCTTTCTCTCTTAAAAAACATCAAAGCTTCGGAGAACAGCAGAATATTTACTACCATTGATTGCTAAGAATCTTTAGTAAACATGCTTTATTTCTATAATAGTTGTATTTAAAAATTGAGTTGAAGGCAATTAAAGTCATAAAGACTGAAAAGTCAAGCAATGATAATTAGTATATACAAATTTCTTATGTTATATAAGTTTTAAAATTAAGTAGACTAAGGAAAGAAAATGTAGCACAAAGATATTGAAATATCCCCAAAATATGGTGATAAAATTCAGAATGATTTTAATTATCTTCTTTTTACTTTCTGCTCAACTTAACCTTAATAATATTTATTATTTTTGTAATGTGTTAAGAGACAATTTAAAGTAAGTTTGTACCATTGCTTAGATACTATATAATTATAGCTTTGCTAAGAAGTTAATTAAAATGATGCTATAAAACATACCAAAATATTAACCATAATAAGTTATCTTTGAATAATAGGATTATGGTTGACTATTTTCCATTTTTAAAATGCACTTTCCAAATTTTCTGTAATCTTAATAATAAAAATAATTCTCTGTGTTTGGTATAAACTACTTTGAGGTGTTCTATGCACTGTTTTCACAGATGAAGCCATATCTAGGAAAACGATATACTTGAATTTTCCTCTAGGTACTTTTGTTGCAGTTAATCTTTTATTTAGTGACTATATTTTATAATCAAGAAAGCAAAGTCAGAGTTTGACACTTTCTTCTCTTGGGTGAAAATAGTGGGTATAGGGCACTGGCAGGGAGAATACAGAACATATAAGATGTCACAGGAATATATACTTGCAACCCGAAGAAAGACCAAGTATCCTGCACTGTGGTGTATATAAATATGTTGTAGTTCCATATTCTAGTTTCCTATTTTCTGTCAATCAAATATTTTCTTAGTGACTTACATTGCCTATTGAATTGAACCTCCGAAGTGTGGAAAATAAAACCTATAAACACAACACTAGTTCATGGATGAAATTGTATGGTAATATTTCTAACTCAAAAAGTAGGCTGCTATTCATCTTATACCAAGGCACACATCATATTCTCATACCTACCCCTTTATGTCATATCCATCTCTCTTCTCTTTGGAAACTATATTTGTTAACATTTTGTCTACCTAAACAGAAGAGTTGAGAAATGAGGTAGTATCTAGCTACTTAATATTCTTGAACTTTACCTTTGCCTCAATTTTTCTGTACATATTAGCTGCCTAATTAATATATGTTGATCAGATTATCCAGCTAACTGACTCAGTTCCTCAGTTCACCTTATATGCTTAGTGAGCCAAGAAATTGCTTTCAGAGTTAGCATCAGGACTCAGCTCCCAGTTCCACAAAGCAGAACACAGAAAACCAAAACTTAAATATTCCGAATATAGAAGTTATTGGACAAACAAAAATTAAATTTTTTGGTTTAAATTTTATTCAAAACTAATGTTTGGTTCATATGAAATATGAATTTGGAACGGTAGAAAACAACTGTGTCTGGAATATTTCAGAGAGCCCCCTGTTGGTTAATCTGAGAACTGTCTTCTGATCCTGTGCCATCCTCCAGATGACCAGATAGACCAAGTCAAGCATATGTAATTGGCCATGTGATTCAAAAAGAATTGGGATGGGGGCAAAGTCACCCTCCATTGATATTATTCAAAAATTAATTAATATCATTTTTAAAATAAAGTATTTTCAAGAACTATCATTTAGTTTTCTCTTTTAAGGGATATAAAAAGGCAATATAAATCTCCAACAAATGGCTAGACATGTAAGCAATATGGAGGATGTTTTAAATTAAATCAGACTAAAAAGTAAATTTGCGCATATTACAATGGGATTCCTTAAAGAGGTTGGGAGTGATTGCTAGAGTAAGGACCTGATGCTTTGCAAAGCCTCTTCTGTTCTTTCTAAAACCAATTTCTAGCTGAATTCAAAATGGGAATGAAGTTATTTTCTCATGTAATCAAGCAATGACCCTTTTCAATAGTAGACATATTCCAGGACTTTAGAAATAATAATAATAAAAAAAACAATAAAGGATGCAAATGTTATTCTTTTCTAGCTAACATAATTTTTTTTTTAAGTAAACATCAGCTCCTCAAGGGAGATTTCGATTTGAAGACTGTTTATTATATCATTTGAATAGGACTAGACCTGGCCTTTTGACTTTGAACC